>NC_090888.1:23010526-23035526 GCF_036669925.1 Montipora capricornis | reverse complement strand
GTTATTCTTGTTCTTTAGTTTGTTACTTCCTTTCCAGCTTCACAACACGTCCTTTGTTTCCTTGGAACTGAAGCGGTAAAAAAACCGGAAAAGCGTGGATACTGTGCAGGATATTACATACATACATAAACTTTATTTAAGTGTCAAGGTATTTAGCTAAAAAAGCTAATTGTGGACACTAAAACAAAGCTGCTTACTCTTAGCCGATGGAACAAAAGGCTGAGAAAGTAGCCAACGACACACGTGATTGGTTAAGTTCTAAACACGCTAGAGCTCCATCCATCCTTTGCAGGCCTAATGAAATTTGAGGTTGTTAAGACCTTTGCGGTCCTGTACTTTACAGATACAAGGGAACTGACCGAACGATGTTTTGTCACGTTCGGTCACTCGTAACGTCACGCGCAGCAAAACGATTGCAGCACACTTGTCTGACAAAATTTCGGGTACCAGCGTTAGCTCTTGATCAGAGAGCATTGAATTTGATTCAATTCAGTTCATTTTGCTCTGACGAAGGGCTACAATCTCGGACAAAACCTGTTGATACAAAGCCACATTTTTGGTGCTCAAACAACTTATCCGATTGTTCCGCTTAGAAGGCGCCCTTTCCCCTCAGAAATATACTGTAGAACATATGACAATACTCAGCAACATTGACTGAAGGAGGAGGCGAGTGGGAATGGGAGTGTGAAAATGAAGGTGAATCAATATTAACGTGTCACTGTCTCAAAAGTTTTGTCCGAGATTGTAGCTCTCTAAACGTCAGCCGTTAGGGAGCTTAGCAACAACAACTGCGATGGCAACGAGATCGTCACAAATTTGCATATTTAGTGGGCAAAAGTAATAAGTTTGCACGCCCTGCTAGTGCGTTTATCATATTTGTCCATTTTTTTACCGTCGTCAGAAAAACAACAGCGTAAAATAGCGAAATTTCAGGTTTTATGAAGGACGTCAGCACTTGAGGATAAATTTTCCTTTTCTCCTCTAAATTTAGCGCCGTTCCAACCAGTGTCTTTCTCGTTCGTTGATTAGCTGAAGACCAACGTAAGCCCTTTGGATCTGTTTTTGTAACGAAGTTAGAGTTACGTTTCATTGCAAAACTCAGTAATTTCGGTAAATATCTGTTCGGAAGGAAGGCGGACTCGAATTTTCGAATATTCGGCAAACTCAGATTTCCTAGAAATTCCGGAAAAGCTAGTGAAGAATCTGAAGAGTGAGTAGAAATGTCAAAAGCACGTTGAAGAACGATAGAGTTTTACTGGGCTAATAAGAGTTAATGTGGTGATATTGGAAATAAGCATATAAAATTTGAATATCTATGACTACTATGATTTTCGTCAGTTTGTTTGAGAATCACATTTTAAACAAAGGAGTAGAATTTTCGGGCATGTATTAAGTTTTTGACCAGACCTGCCACGATTGCTAGAACTTCCGGAGGAGGCCAAAAACCCTAACTAGAACCCCGGGAACTAGAATTTCTACAGACCTGAAGCTCCCCTAGAACATCTGAACAGTGAATATTTTTTAGGACAGCTACAAACTCACTAGACGAGCTTTTAACTGAAGCATTGCGAGCATCATTTTCTACATTTTTGACAAATTTTAACATGATTCGGTCGTTGAGTGCCCCTGACAACTCGGGTCATGTTTTATTATTTATATGAAATGAGGTACACATGGGAGAAAACTAACTTTAAAAGTGCGATTTTTTCTTGATGGCGCGCTGTGCATCAAAATACAAGGATCATGAAGTGTGTACATTATGGAATGCTGAAATCGTGGATGGCTTCTCACTTACGTACAACTGATGCGATCATGAGAGCTCTACCGACCAACTTTTTATGTCTTTGGCAAATTGCATAGCGTATACCCAAAGGTTCTGTCTTAGCCTGCGAACGCAGACGTATTTTTGGGGAATGAATCCTATGAGTTCGCAGACTATGACTGTCTACTAATGATGTAACGAATATTTTGAAGTTTTTCGCGGGGCGCTAGGTCTACTTCGTATTCATGCCAAAGAGAATTATCTATAAACTTTCTTTTTTGTTTGCTTTCGCTGAGGGATAGCAATAGTGCACAATTTTACTCTCGAAAGCACCGAAATTTAGAAGATAATGTGATACTACCGTGAGCAACCACCTAAAACAGAGGTCAAACAATATAGTACGTGTCACAATGTATTACTGCTCGTGACGGAACGTTTTACGGTTGTATGACAAAACTTCGTTTAGCACTTCCCTTGTACCTGTTAAGGCCCCGTCCACACGTATCCGGAGATTTTTGTATCCGCAAATTTTTTTACGCGGATACACCTAGCGTCCACACGTGTCCGCCGTATACGCTCGGTGTATCCTGAGTCTTCTGTATACGCTCTCTAGAGTGAAAATTTCTGTATACGCTGTGTATCCGGATACGTGTGGACGCTCGTATCCGTATATTTTTGTATACGCTGACGTCACAGTATCAGAACCAGTCTTTTTCCGCGCGAGATTTTCCAAAATGGCGGCGAGAACAAACGTTTCTGTTTTTCTCTTAATTGAGACATTTCTTATGGTGTTTTTTAACAGGAAATTTTTTCGCTCTTCAAGCTCACACGTGTTGAAACCTCAAGTAAACAAACAAGAAAGTCGCGAATTTGGCCAAAATTATCGCAGGCTCAGCTTTCTTTGTAATGCGCATGCTCTGTTGACTAATCCTTTGAGATGTCCGGATACGAATCGGATACGTGTGGACGGTCGTATACGATTCGTATACGCTACGTGTGGACGCAGATATTTTTGTATCCGCATAAAAAAATTTGCGGATACAAAAATCCCCTTATACGTGTGGACGGGGCAAAGTGTGTGTAAGAGGCTAAGCAGTTCGGTTATATGGGCTCAGACTCAGCAATTTGACAACATCAAGAGACAGTACGTAGGCACCACGCTACTGCAGTACTGCTGCAAACAATCAAATGACATGTTGTCAAACTGGAGAGGAAGTAAAACTAAAAAAACCGTGTTAGCCAAGGAAGCTCCAAGCATACCATTGTCTATGATTTATTTAAAGAATTCCTCAGTCGATGCCCATTTTTGCAAACACACGCAAAATAAAGGCTTTAGAACAAACATTTGTGCCGGAATCTTTTACTGCTTGTGACGGTACGTGTCTCCTTGCATAAATAAACATCGTTTATTATTACCCTTGCATCCGTTAGTCTAAGTACTAGAAGTGATCTTGGATTATTGAAGTGCGTTCGATAGTCGCTTTGAAAGCAAAGAAGAAGGGTAGAGAGAAAAAAAAAAAAAAAACAAGCTTATAGGAATTACGATTTAGCATACTACTTCTTGAGATGTTTGAATAAGCGCCGAGTACTAATAATGCTTGTGTGACAGGATTGAAGTGCACTGTAGTTGCCCTTGGCTAGAGTTTGAATCATAAGTAAGGGCGATCTGTTTGATTCAGTTAAGAAGGTAGGTTGTGGTCACAATAAGGGTTGTACCATCTGATTTTTGATGGGGGGATTGCAGGATTTTTAGGCTGCTAGATATATTTTTTTATTGTTTCAGCCCTGCAGGATTTTTTTTAATCTCCATGTCCTTGCATGATATTTTTTTAATGGTAATTTAAAACACAAATTTTGAAGTTAACTTGACCGTCACCAGCCACTCAAAATTCATCCTATTAGAAACCACCTTTTCACGCAATGCCCTTTGAAGTTTATATCTTTCTTTCAAAGCAATAAAGAGTTTCATCACTTTTTTCATCTTCATTCAGTGTACAAAGAAATGCATCTCCACTAACCTGCGGCTAGTTGATTTCCCTGTCAGGCTAGTGGATGTTATGCATCACTTGCCCACCAGATCACTTGCCCACTGAACAAGTGAAGGTTTTTTTCTTTCTAATTACGTAATGCTACTGAGAAAAGCCTTCAAACTTGCGTGTAATGGTTCCAACTTGTCCAAAGGGCGAGCTGGAAAGTCTATCTTATTTGCACCCTGTCAGTATTGCTTTCAAAGCAAGAGAGAGGGACTTCAAAGAAGGAGAAATTGGACAGTAATCTGGCTTCTCAATATACGCATTTAGTATTTGGAGTTATCTAGAGTTTCGAAAAACATGAGGGTTCAAGAAATGGGGACCTCACTGTAGATTTTACCAGTTTAGACGAATTTCGAGTGGACGTAGAAGCAGCTGGAGGGGATATAACCGGCAGGTGTTGTCAATGTACCTTTTTGAAGGCCAGTACCAGGCCAGTTCCGTTCCCACAGCCCATCATAAGAGTACCAGGCTTGATTTAATTTAAATTTGGCTAGATATGCAGATGTACAGGATGTTGAAAACAACCTTGTTTATTTATAAAAAAAATTTGAAACTCAATTCGCAAGGCTCAATTCTTATTGATGGATAAATATAGACAGTTCTTGTGGTTTATTAAAGACATTGTTAAATAAATATTTTTGTTACTACAGTTGTCAATAGGTGAGAAAATCAGATTGGTAGTTGACCCCTTCGAATATTCTTTTATAAAGATACATGATCTGTAAAACTACAATATTTCAATGCCTAAATAAATAAAACAATCACGTTTTATTTTATGTGCTACAGACTGTTTACTATTATTTTCTTGGCTTGAAAATTGGCAATGAACACAAAAGTATGTTTTATAGAACTCTGCAAAAACACGAATTACCCACAGGAAAAAAATGCTTTTCGATATATTTGATCGTCTCTTGTCTCGTGCACATATCCAGAGCATCAGTTTCACATTCTTTGTATATTTTGAACCCTGCACCAATCCAATGTGGCTTGCCTTTACTCTTGTTTGTTCCATTTCCTTTTCTATAAAGTAAATCTTATTTTGTTACAAAAATACCTGCACGTGACAACTCTTAGGGCGGAAATCTGAATGCATGAATATCTTTGAATCATAATATCCTTCTAGATCAAAGGGTTCACTTTAGTAGGAAATCTAATTGGTAAATCACGCGTCGCGCTTTCAAAATACCAAATTACGCATCAAAAAATGTGATGCCCAGTCCCGTATCATGTGACTCACGGCTACTTTTGGGGCCGTCACGCATCACGCAAAATCCTTAATTTGGTTAAGGCTGCCCGATATTTTTTTTCCTTCTTAAGAATTCTGGAAAAAAAATCAAAAGTTCTACCCCTAACTACAAATACATCGTTTCTAAACGATAGGATGAAAATAACTCCTGAGAGGACATGGTAGATTAAAGGAACTAAAAGGGAATTGAATAACATCGAGGCTGACATGTTGATCATTTCAGTGTTCAATTTAACTTCTGACATCATTGTATAATTGCTTCCCTTGTACCTGTAAACTGAGTAGTTGTGTTATCGGGGAAGTGCCAGCTATTTTGCCGATATCAATAGACACGCCTATTCTTTTTTACTGCTTCAGCTTTAGGCCAACACGTAACGTGTTGTGAAGCTTGAAAGGATGTCCAAAAAGTGCAACATTGTCCATAAAATACTCTACTTTTAAAGTTTCATCCAATTGGTATTTTTGCGAACATGAGCAAAATAAAGTCATTTAACTTCTCATGGAACGGTATGGTCTTGAAATGTACGTTAATCTCAGCCTCGAAGTTCTGACGATAAAAATATCTTCTTACAAAATAAAAACCTTGTGTCCAAAGGACTGAAACGACTCTCACATCCTCAGAAATATCAGTAGACATCTGGTATCAGCAAATGGAAAGATTAGCTTTTCAGCTATCATCATCCCGTGCAGAGAGCTAGTGATCGCGTTATCATTCAAGAAGATGACATCTTGACAGCACGTTCCAAAAAGGCAATAAATAGCGAGAGGTACAACTTCATTTACCAATTCCTTCAAGTGCTTTCACCTCGCTGTGATCGTTTCAAGTCGTTTTGAATGCTTTCCAAGTGAAGTCTAGCTTCAAACGAAATCGTTCCCCATGAAGGTAAGCCGTTACGGTGCTTCTTTCGAACTCGCAAACCCGCACATTGTTGAACAAATAAGCTAATCCTCTTTATTTTTGTCTCAGTTCTTCAACATTTTCCTCATTATTGTCGGCATGTTTTGCTCTTTTACAGAAGGAGAGGTAGGTCGCTCAGTAACTTAGTTACTCGTCAACATCTCTCCTCCAGCATATCCTTTGTCAGTTTCAAATCACAGGTACTTTGTTTAGGTCAATGATCTGAGCTCAGTTGCAAGGCGGTAATGGAAGGCATGATTAGTCATTTGGCAGATTTGCTATACTTCTGGCTAATGATAATTCTATTTTGTTAATGGTTCCATTCAAGACAATACAAACCCTCATTACGGCAATTTTTTTTAAGAGGAAACATGTTTTATTGAATAGTGAACAAACTTTAAGTTACTGTAGCGATTAGTTCCGGTTTCTATTGGCCACCGCAGCAAGATCTCTTGACAATATTTATCTATCCATGGGGCTGTTGCGTCTAATTTTAGCAAAAAGATTAATAGGATTGATGATTGACTAATCGTAAAGATTTTACATAATACGATCATGATCAGCTGAATGCGAACTTGACTTTTTTCCGCTTTGATAAGAATACCTTTACGACCAGGAACACGTTAATAGAAACTCCCGAAGACGTTTGGGTTGAAAATCAGATACTATAATTCTCTCGTTCCGAAAAGCTGGTCTGGTCTATGTGGATCTTATGCCATTACGGACTCTAGCTTATTTTAATTAGCTTATTGAACCCGCCGGCAAGCCCTTTCTTCGGCCGAAACGTCTTGGGAACGAGGTTGTCGCTTTTCAGCCTGGCGAGGTTTCTCGCTCCAAGAGTGGCCGCAATCACAACAACAACAACAACAAGCAAAAAGAACAAAAGCGAAAACAGAAATGGGCACACTTATTTTACTTCTTGTGTATTTTATTTCAAAGATTCATCATTACAACTTGGAAATTATAGAGAAAGGAACAACATTCACTGAAGGTATTGAGATTGATGAAGAGCAAAAGGTCGAGATTTTCCGGGTTCCGGCTCATAACAATGTTTCCGCTGCTGATTTTTATCACGATTTTGAAATGGTAAGTGTTTCAAGAACGAAATAAACCTACGTAATCCTCAAGGTATCAAAATATGAAAGTGCCAGCTAATGTCCAGATATTTAGGGGAGCACGTTGTCTAATTCAATGCTATCAATAACCATTATAATATCATGGGTGACAAATAACTCCTTAATTTTGGTGCGAAATTTTGCGTCAATTTATAATTTCACATGTGCAATTACAAAATTGTCATGGTGACATCTCTTCTCAATCAGAGCCAAGATGGCGTCGAGATTTAAGACAGTGACCATCAGTGAACAAGTTACGAAATTAAAAGAAGCGGCAGAAAATTTAAAAACGCGAAAGAGCACAATTAACTGGGTGAGGGTTTTGGAGAAGTGGTGTGACGAAAATAGCCATGAGAAAAACCTGGAGATGATTCTTCCCGAGCAGTTGGATAAAGTACCCGAGCGATTTACGGTTGTAAGCGTAATTTGTCACCCACGACATTAAAAGGTAATCAAATGGTTTCCTCGTGAAATTAGGAAATAATTTCACTTGCGTTTTGAATTTGACAAAACGCAAGTGAAATTCCTAATTTCACTCGTCGCCATTTGATTACACTTACTAATAGCCGAGCTCCGCGCGCCGAAAGCGCGCGCGCAGAGCACCATGGGTAGGAAAATATGGTTATCCACCTGTACGAAAAAAATGGTTTTAGCTATGACGTCCGTACGTCCACCCTTCCATGTTTGCCATTGGGACCAATATCACTTGACCATATCGTGGGCTCAAGTTTATTGCTGTTGCTCAAGTTTAGAGCTCATCGAGATGGCCATACTCCAGGTAGTTTACAGCGTACTTCTTCCATGTTATGGTCAATAGGCCTTTTTCGATATATTAAAATTCAGCTTGATAATTAGGCAGTGCTCGAAAGGAAAGTGGATGATATGTAAATATTTTTCACATTTATTCCAACGTGTTTCTATTGTTTTTGTCCTCACTGCCTCACTATGAAGCTGAATATTAGATATTTCGAAAATGGCTTACTGACACCTGTCCAAACAAGGTATCCGCTGACCAGTATCACCGGACCATATCGCGGCTCAAGTTTAGAGCTCATTGAGTTCAGCTGCATCTTTTAAAGTTGAGCGCTGACCAGGTACTGGTTTTAGATTGGATCGCAGGCTCGAGTAATTTCAAATTATTGTAATTTTAAATTATTGTAATTATGGCTCGACGCTGCTACACGGCCATACTACGTCAAATAAAGCGCTTAACAGTCGACGCCTTTCGTGTTGCATTTTTTGCCGGTTTCAATCCAGGTTTGACATTTATAGCTGTGGTGAGGACCACACTGGTGGCTACGCAGTTATTCAAGTCAAGCATCGGAGGGACGTAAACTTAAAGCTAATTGCTTACTTTTAATTTGTTTAGAGCTGCTTTTTGCTCTGTATCGCAGTTTTTGGCATATCTTTTGATGATTTTAATTTTGAATCGGGTGAGGTTGCATGATGCCTGGACGACCTATGACAGAAGAGAAGAAACTAAAGAAGAGAGAAAAAGAACGAAAACGACAAAACAGTATACCAGTAATAGCTCAAACTTTGATCGACAACATCTATTCTCCATGACTGGCGATTAGGCATGCGCAATTTTTACTTCCGGTTTCCGTCCGTGACTCAAAAACGTGCTCAAGCGCCCTAATATCAAACAAAAGAATCGTCAAAAATGAAACTCAAAATTAAGTGCGCTGATCAAGGAAACCCTTCCATCCACACTTTCCTGTTGCTCTTTTCCTTTGAGTCCCATTTTTAGCCTAGGACCAAGTTGCATAGTTGGGGCAAATGACTTGAAAATGGGTCGAATCAAGCGAGCGGGCAGCAGGCTTATCTCTTTATTAAAATTTGTTGCTCTTGTGGTATTGCTAACTCGACTATTGCTAATGCTTACTTTGTCCTTGTGCACAAAGCCTTTGCGAGCAAATTTTTGCTAACGCTTGCAATCCTGGACATACTGGGCAGAAGTGGATGATAAATTCAGGGAACACGCATGGCCGTCATGTCATTTAGAGACCGACAAATATGGCCGACGTGGCTAGGCCTATACCGATTGCGTCGGAAACAACGCGAAATAGCGCTCCAAATTATGGAAAAAATTGCCTAAGTAGTGCTTGAATTTTCAAAGAGTGCTCGGAGATTAGAAATAGTCCTTAAAAGTTGCTAAAAGTTTGAAAACATTGTCATCCGAGATTTTTAAACGTATGCCCATTTTTTTTTTTTTAACCAAAGAATTGAGCTTCCAGATGTTTAAGGAAGTAAAACACCATTTTTCCCGAACAAAAAGTTATTCAGTGATGTATATTTTAAAGAATGGCATCATGGTTTCAAATTGATTTACAATAAACACAACACTGACTCGGATTGATCTCAACTTCCTGTGAGTTCAATTTTTTTTTTTAACGATGAGAAAACAATCCCGGTTCACTAAAATCTCTTCATGCATTGTTAGAGACAAAATTGTGCAGGACGGTATGCGTTGATCATTGAATCACAGTGATTCCAGGGAATAGTAATGCATTAAGGACGTTCGCGCCCATTGCTACTGCGCATCTTTTCGCACATGTCACGCACACGCCATGCATCGTAGACCACGCAGGTAAACACGATGCTGAAGGTGCAAAAATTTTCCACAAGAATGGAACATGAAAGTATGTGGCATCATGAGATAGCTGTGGATCCAGGTCTTCTCGGAAATGTCACGCAATGGCGTGACAGTGCGAATAGACAATCGCTTTGAGAACTTCACAGCGATTTTACTCTCTTGAATGCTCGGTGACCCCCATTTTTCTTTCCGTAGATCACTTCCTTTCTTGATTTTGTCCATTTTAACAAAAAACAAAAAAAATCTGTACGTGAGAAGTTACAAATATTTGGCCTTTTATGCTCTCGCGCAACCGAAGTTTTCTTTCTTAGACTAATATGTATCGTTTTTCAAGGTCTATTTTACCTCAGAAAAAGACATCAGCTCCAAAGGTTAATTTAGTTATATTAGTTATGTTGAACTGAGTACGTTTATCTGATCTAAATTTCACTCATGTAGCTTTTTTATTACTGACAGTTGTAAGATAAGTTCGTCTTAAAGTCATGAACGCAAGCTTCTAAAAATGCACCTTATCTCGAAAACGAGCACGGTGACCCCGTATTTTTTTTGCCTTTTTAGCAAAAAGGTGATCATTACCTTTCTGTGATAAGTTTAAAAAAAATCTGTGCGTGGGAACATTTTGGATGCGAACGTCCTTAAATGAAAAAAATCCCTTAATTTGCAAACGGGTACACTTTAAAAGTAACGACGGGTCTATCTTTCTTTTCAGGGGGTGACTGTGATCAAGATGTTATCAGAAAAAGTTTGTTACATCACAAGTATGGATCCGTCCTTGCCATCTCCACGGAAACTGAAAGAGGATATCCAACGGGTAAATGCTTCTACATTTAATTGAATTAAGTAAAAATACGTAAATAGGCTGTTATATTGTAGGTCTACAGTATATTGAAGAAGTTTGAGGACTGATAAGCTACCAGTTGCTCATCCAAACATTACCGGAACTCGTTTTAATATTATTATTATTTATTTATTTATTTTTTATTTAACTCGCTTATTTCTATTGTAGATAGATTGGCTACAATAGTGTATTTCATTTAAGGTTAAATTGCGTCGTTTTTCAAATGTGTGGAACTGACTTTGCACCACACGGGTGTACTCGGATTTAAACGTCGTGGGCAGCTCTAATGATAACAAGGAATAGTTTGGAGCATAGAGCTAGCATATTTTATTCGACCAGGAGTTGTATTAATTTATTTATAATGTTTTGAAAAGCTTCTAAAACAATTATTGGTATAGACCCTTTATATAGCACCATGATCCTCGTTACCATTATCTTTATTATAAGAAGTATTATTATCATTCATCACGTTCATTCATTCGGCATTCATTCACTCAATCACTCATTCATTCAACGGTTTACCGTTTGTTCATTAACTTATTCTTTGGTGCCATTGTAAGGCAAGTTCTTTATCTCATTAACCAAGCTTGCTCGGGCCGTGCTGGGAGAATAACCGTACGTGATCAACCTACTCACAAACGATCTTGTTATTGTTGAAATCCTATCCGCGTCAAAGCGAAGCTTTCAGTACGAGGCACGAAGTACCGAAAGTAGAAAAGAGACAAGGGGTGAAACTGACCACAACGTGACTAATTCAATATCGGTGACGGAAACGGAAATCGAGGTCCAGCTGCCGTACCACATGTTGATAGGAAGTGAAATCAGCTCTTACTAATTCAAATCTTAAAACAGCTGATATCAATGTCTGGTTTGCACCAAGACATGGAAACTTCGCTTCGAGAAAAAAGGTATCAGCACCAGAATAATATACAAAACTATAAAAAATTTAAAGTGGAAAACAGATCTCTCTTCAGAAGTTGATAAGAATAGACCTTATCACAGGTGAGAAATCCATCTTGATGAGGCAGTGTGGCCCAGTGGTTTTTAGCCTGCGAGCAGGCTCACTTGATAGACAAGGGCGGTGGAGCCGCAATCGCGAGCGTTCTTCTCGCCGGCTTCGCCGGCTCGCGATTGCGGCTCCACAGCCCTTGCCTATCAAGTGAGCCTGCTCGCAGGCTAAGTGGTTTTGGGCGATTGCCTTGAGATCCGCATATCCCGGGTTCAAGACCCGCTCTGACCACTCATTGAATTTGTGTCTGGTAATCCCGGTGCAGCTGTGCAGCTGGGAAGTTGAGCCAGGGCCTGGCTCAACTTCCCAGCTGCACTTGTAAATAGCCACCAACTGGTTTACCTACGGCCAATTGGGATTCTTAACAAATTGTTGTTGTTGTTGTTGTTGTTCTGTTCTGTCGTTTTCCCTATGGAGAGTAGTCAATTAAGGACGTTCGCGCCAATTGTTTGTGCGCAACTTTTACTGCGCAGGTAACGCGACTGTAATACGTCACGCATTACTTCAAGCATTAGTTAAGATCTTATGGCGACAAAAACACCGGGGAAAATTTCTAGGTCGGGAAAATAATGGCACGTTTATTTCGACTTCATCATGATACGTTAAAGAGAAAGGACCGGGAGGCTGGAAAAGGCCGCTAATCGAGTTTGGGTTGAAAGTTTTGAAAACTTAAGAAAGGTTAGTTTTAGTCAGCGACGTTGCGTAAATTTAATTAGTTTGGTTTTATAAAATGTTTTTATTACGCTACGAACTTCTAAGTTCAAAATGAATGCATGTTTTTGAAGTTCTTTTCCTTTACTTTCATGAAAATAGAGCAGAATTATCTTCTCTTCCTAATCCACTTAAATAGAGCGAACCTATGAGGAAACAACCAGCGATTATATTTCACAAAAAACACACTTCAGAAGATGAGAAAGACGGCAATGGAGATATGATACAAAACACCAACCAAATAAAGATAACGCCTGCTTGAAACTTCGTTTCTATGCTCAAGAATTTTTTTTGTTACAAAAAGCTTTCATCGATCGATCCTGTCTTGGGTCCAGTCCTTCCCCGACAGGTCACGCAAAATCGTGACAAACTAAATTTCCAAGAGCTTCGCAACATCGCATCCATTTTACTCGTTTAGATCATTGGTGACCCCTATTTTTAAGACACTCATCACTTGCTCTTCTTACAATTTACAAAATATGATGAAATGAAAAAATCACAACGTGAGAAATTATCTTTTTTTAATTTTTCTTTCCTTGTGTCCTGAGTTCCGGAAGTAGTTACAACCGTTTACGACATCCCAGCGTTATGTAATTATCTAAAAAAAACACTCCTATATTTGTATGCACAGAAAACTTCACCCTAACATTATTTTTATGATTTCCGACGGATGAGTAGATGAGGCTACATCCCGTTGATGACCTATCTATCAAAATTAGGGCATTTTTCCCTTGCCTTTTTCTCCGAAACAAGGTCTGTGATCCCCAAATTTTTTCTCAGTTTTGGAATAAGTAATTTATGACCTAATTTCAGGTGAGAAATGAAACAAATTTCAATGTGGGAAGATTTTCGCGCGAACGTCCTTAAGTATGTATTGTATTGTATTGTATCAGAAACCCATGGATTTCTGATTGTATTGTATTGTATTGGCAAACGTGTCCGAAATATTAACGGTGCTTCTACGGGAATCTGCCTTGGAAAAAACTTGAGAAAACCTTGAATATAGAAAAAATTTGTAAATGGTAAACTTTAGCTGCTAACGAAAGGATTTTACTGACAAAATTTGAGGATCCTACTTGCACTGGACCAGGCGTAGTCAATCGATAAACCGATGGTCGATATCAATCGAAGATGGAATCGATTTCCGTTCCCATTCGATAGAAATCGATGAAGAAATAAAGTTGTGAGTTCGATTGATATCGATTTTCGATAGAAATCAATAACGATTGGTTTATCGAATGCTGCCGATTATTATCGATTGTTATCGGAAAAGATCGTTGTCGTTTTACAAGTTAATCATCGACACAATGTTGTCTGTATGGTTTTATTGAGTCATCCAATCATCATAGCATGCAAAAGGTTTACAATTATCAACAAGATGCAATAGGAACAAAAACAATAAGAAGAACGTTTGGTCTTTTTATCAATCTTCAGCTTCAGCGCATGGATTATTATCGATTGTTATCGATTTTTGCAATCGATAAAAATCGATATTTTTTTCCTGTGAGCTCGATTGTGATCGATTACTGATATCAATCGATAGCAATCGGCGATTGATATCGATTGATTTCCGATATCGATTTCTATCGCTTGACCACGCCTGGACTAGATTTGCCCAGCGAAGTGTTAAATTTCCTTAACATTTATCTGAAATTGTTTCCCACAGACGCGTGTCTTACTGAGTATTAATTTCAAGCAATTGTATGAAAAAATCTAAAATTCCGCCGGGCAAATTCTAGTTCAGTTAAGATCCTCAAATTTTAACGCAGATTCCCAGAGAAACGGGGTTATTTCGCACACGTTTGCCTACCCGTCAAAACGCTTTCCAAAACCGTGATAAGGCTTATTTGTTTTGCGTTCCTTTCTCGATCCTGCTGACGCAACGCTTTAACTACAATATAAATGTAAACATTTTACGTTTTTATTTGAAGGCTTTGTGGAAATCACTTCCGATCCTGTGTATAATGTATCTTCTTACAACTGATGACGCATTTCCGTCGCGGTCCTCGTACGAGAGCGAACGTAAAACGCTTGGTTGCTCGGGGAGAGAATATTGTTCCCACTCCAATTGCTGGCAATAAGACATTTTCATCCATGGACGATTCAAAATTTGACCGAGATCGCTGTCATCCTATGTCTATTTCTATTCTTGGTTTTCACGTGAAGTCATCAAAATTAGTTAGTTATTAGAACAGCTGAAGATTTATCTTTTTACAAATTATCAGTTTGATTGCGTTTTTCGTGTTGCGATAAAGCAAGGTTGGATTTCACGATATTAAAATAGTGGCCGAGAATGCTGTCACGTGGATTAAAAAAAGTGGCTTATCCGCTGGGATTTCGCGATCTGAACAGTCCTTGTATGAGAATAAGTACTCATAGATGATTATGATTCCTCAGAAGACAACTACAGGTTTTTTTTTATAGCAAAACTCGATGACATATGTTTTTGTTAATTATTTCCTGCCGTCATATTTGTGCCCCTCGACACAAACTTGGCGTCTCCATACATGGCCTTATAAATTTGAGGAAAACATTTCTTCAAATATCTCCCTCGCACAGACCTGAATCTTTAAGAGACTGTTTAAATGTTCATCTCTGTTTATCTCTTAAATTCTTGACTTTATGGACTGTTCGTTATTTATTGCAAGGGGGATCGGTGGTTTTTTAACCAACTAAGGCAGATTAAATCTGTACCCCTCCCCGAAAGTGCTTATATCCCCCAGTTTATGCCACTGGCCCAAAATTCGCTCCCTACCCTCCCCCAATAGAGAATGCTGAGCTCTAATTGTGAAATAGCGTTTAACACGTTTTTGTGGATCGATAGACGTTTACATTTTTTTTTTCTAATTTGTGTAATAAATTTGCTTCTGGAAGTAAATGCTAGTGATTGATGTATAGCAATATTTCCTTGAATTGTTTTTTATCACGCTCTTTGTGCAGTTTGTGTGTTTTGATACCTTTTGCTTTGGCGTCGACAAGTACTTCTTGGTGGTCGTCTTGCTTCAAGAACGTTGCGAGCCCAGAAGTTTCTTTCGGGAAGATTATCCCTTTGCATTTTCTTCTGTTTCGAATCTCTCCTCGCCGAAAATTGCACCCTGTATGTATACCGGTATCGTAATTTGGAAATTCGCCATTGTCCATGTTGTCTAAATTTGCAATTCTTTCACGACAACAAATTTTGACAATTTCTCCGACATGGTGGGGATTGCTGAGCGTTGCGTTACATATTTTCCTATTGGGAAACGCAAGGAGAATAAAATTAGGCCGATTATCGTCAGATTCGTTAGCAGAGAAGATAGAGATCTTGTTTTCAGCAAGAAGAAAGGACTAGAACAGAGCAGAAGATTCAAAGATGCCTATATAACTGCCGACTACGCTAACGTAATTCAGGCAGACAGAAGAAAGTTGATAAAAGCGATGCACAAAGCCAAGAAAAAAGGTGATGAGGTGAAAGTTGTGGGCCGATGGTTACACATTGGGGGACAGAGATATAACTCGGAGAACATTCCTGAACACTTATTGAATGAACTGGATACTGCAGGTAATAAGGAAGCTTAAGAGAAATGACTGGCCGAACAAATAGTTTTCATGGCGGTGATTACTGTTTTTTTTATCAAAAGTCTTGGAAAGTTAACACCTCACGACTTTATCCTCATGGTCATCCGTATGGTCCTAAAATACTTATTTTATGTGTATTGGTGTTTGCTTCATTTTTATTCTTTAGTTTTTCTTGTATGTAATGTAATGTTTAATGTAAGCAGGTCATGTGTCCCTGAACCACCAAAAGCACTCATGAGAAAAACAGGCCAACCTTATCTACCTTAAGTTATGGAATTGAAAATAGGATCGATTAATGTACGAGGATTAGGGGACCGGTTTAAGCGACGAGAGGTTTTTAACTGGTTACGAGCAAAGCAAATGTCTATCTACTTCATTCAAGAGGCCCATTGTACCACAGACAATATGTACGATTGGAGAGCCGAATGGGGTTGCGATGCTTTTCAACAAATATTTCAGTTTTAAAATTACGAAATCCTTTTCCGACCCCATGGGACGCTTTATAATTTGCGATTTAGAAACAAACGGAAAACTTTTAACCCTGGCAAATTTATATGGTCCTAATGAAGACGATGCAACATTTTTCACCTCCTTTTTTGATCATTTGTCGGATTTTAAATGCGAAGAGATAATAACCGGAGGCGATTTTAACCTAGTACTTGACCTCGAAAAAGACAAAAAGGGCGGCCTTGCCAGAACTCATCAAAAGTCTTTACAAGGTACTAAAACCTTCTGTGAAGACTTAGATCTAATTGATGCGTGGAGGGTTCTACATCCCGATCTTTCCAGATTCACGTGGCGACAAAGACGACCTGAAGTTCACTGCAGGCTTGATTTTTTTCTTCTTAATCAGAGCACTTTTTGTAACATCAATGAAGCTGATATCATACCAGGATATAAAACGGATCATTCGATGATTTCTTTGTTTTTCTCTGTACATTCCAATGCCAGAGGCCGGGCATTTTGGAAACTTAACACTTCTTTTTTAAAAGAGACTGAATACGTAAGCCAGATTAAATCAACCATACAGAAAACTAAGGAAGAATACGCAAACGACGATTCTGTTGACCCTAGCTTGCTGTGGGAAATGGTGAAATTGAAAGTGAGAGAGAGTTCTATTAATTTTGGCATAAAGAAAAAGAAGAAAATGGCATCAGAGCAGAACGAAATCGAACAGTCAATAGCAATTTTAGAAAAACGTATATCTGACGCTTCAGTAGATGACTCTCAAAAACAAAATTTGTGGGTGCAACTAGAAACAAAGAAACAGGAATTAGAAAGAATAGTTGAATACCAAACAAAAGGGGCGATTTTGCGATCGATATCTCGATGGTATAATGAAGGTGAAAAAAACACGAAATATTTTCTGAATTTGGAAAAGAGGCACTGTAAACAAGCGACGATACCCCAGCTCAAAATAGATGATAATGCTCTTGCCCTTACAGATAAAGAGATATTAAGTCAATGTGAAACGTTTTATAAGGACCTATATTCTACTAAAACAGCAAAGGAATATATCACAGCTTTCACTTTTGCGCCGCATCACAATGAAAAGGTTCTGAATAAAGAAGAACGGCTGTTATGCGAAGGGCTAATCAATGAAAAAGAATGCCTGGAGGCTCTAAAAAACATGACCTCGGATAGAACACCTGGGACGGATGGATTGCCATGTAAATTCTACAAAGTCTTTTGGAGGGATGTGAGTCAAATCTTGATTAGTGCTTTAAATTACTCTTATGATGCTGGAAAGCTTTCAGTCTCACAAAGACGTGGTGTTATCAAGTTGATTCCAAAAAAAGATACGGATCCTAATTTGATAAAGAATTGGCGACCACTCACGCTCTTAAACTGCGATTATAAGATTGCAACTAAAGCTATAGCAAGCCGGATAAAAAGTATGCTCCCTAAGCTTATATCACATTACCAAACAGGCTTTATCAAAGACAGATTTATAGGGGAGAATCTACGGCTTATAGACAGCGTTATCAAATATACAGCAGCAAAAGATATTCCGGGACTTCTCCTTTTTCTTGACTTTGAAAAAGCTTTTGACTCTCTCGAATGGCCTTTTATTCATAAAACCCTTGAGCATTTTGGTTTTGGCCCAACTCTCATCAAATGGGTAAAAGTGTTTTACTGTAACATAGAAAGTTGTATCCTTAACAACGGATGGTCGATTAATTTCTTTAAACTTAGCAGGGGAGTAAGGCAGGGCTGCCCGTTGTCACCTTACCTTTTCATTCTTGCAGCAGAAATAATGGCCGAAACCTTTCGCAAAAGCAAGAAGATCAGGGGCATAACTTTAAAGGACACCGAGATTAAATTGAGGCAGTAAGCTGATGATACAACACTTGTTTTAGACGGTTTTGAGGAATCTCTAAAAGAGTCTATAGAGCTTTTGGATAGTTTTGGCAGGGCATCTGGCCTCAGACTCAATAGCAAAAAAACAGAGGCCTTATGGATAGGCTCCAAGGCGAACGCGCCTCTTAAGCTATGCCCTGACACTGACTTCAAATGGCAAAGAGAAAAGGTCAAAACTCTTGGTGTATGGCTCTCGACAAATCCAGGTATAACCATGCTTCAGAATTACAATGAGAAACTAGAAAAAGTAAGAGCGAGCTTACGTTGCTGGAAATTTCGCCGGCTTAGCCTTATAGGGAAAATCACGGTAATAAAGAGTCTTGCTGCATCTCAATTAGTATATATTCTTTCCTCCTTGGGGAACAAATGAAAAAGTATTGAAGGAAATCAACGGTAAAGGCGACAAAATAAAAAGAAATGTTGTGATAAACGATATCGCAGAAGGAGGAATAAAAATGATGGATATATTTTCTTTCAACAAATCCTTAAAAGCCACTTGGATCAAAAAGTACCTTGACATTAATAACTGCGGTAACTGGAAAACCCTTATTGACTTGGAGCTTCAACAGTATGGAGGAGACGTACTATTACTGAGAGGTAATTTGAATAAGAAGGATATTTCAAGCTTGACCACAATATCTTGCTCCTTTGTTAAGGAAATTCTGGAAATCTGGAGTGAAGTATTTTTTGAGGCAAAAGTGTCATCTGAGGATCATTTGAGGTCGTTGCCACTGTGGTCCAATTCCTTGATACGGATCGGTAATAGACCTGTTTTTTATAAAGATTGGTACGCTAAAGGTGTAACAAAGGTTGAACATCTATGGGACATCTCCACCAGCTTTCTCACTTGGACTGATTTTCAAAACAAATATAACCTTAAAATCAGGTTCCTTGACTACTTTGGAATAGTTTCTGCAATCAAAAGTCTTCATAAAAACGACTTATACCACAAATATGAATGTATGTTTACGAAATTTCTAGAGGGTGCAAAGCCAACTAGACTTGTATATAAGAAGTTAATCTCTTTCAAAAGTGCGCAACCTCTTTCGTGTCAGGAGAAATGGAGCAATGACCTTATCCTCCCACAAGATGAAAAGATTGATTGGAGCGCAGCTTACCAGTTGGCCTTTCAATGTACCAAAAACTCGAAACTCATAACCTTCAATTTTAAATTTTTACATCCCCGTTTGGCAACCAATAAATTTTCTTAAAAAGATAGGAGTAGTAAAAAGCGAAAAATGCTGTTTTTGCCAATCCGAAACAGAAAATTTGCTGCACGTTTTTTGGAAGTGTGAAAACACCAGAACTTTTTGGTATAGTGTGCTTTCGTGGCTGCAAGATTGTCAGGTTATTGATGTTTTATTGCAAGAAGATACTGCGTTGGGTCTGAGGCCAGATAACCTGACTAAAAACAAACTCCAAATAAACTTTTGCCTTTTGAGCGCTAAATATTACATGTGGTTATGCCGACACAGAGAAAGAAAACCCAAACTAGATGATTTTCTTCGTTATTTTAAGCATATTTATCAAATTGAAAACAATGAGTATGTGAACAATTCCATTGAAAACACCCAAACAATTCCAAAGAAATGGGAGCCGTTTTTACCTTATTTATGATTCAACAATGCGATAAACCGAGTCCCCATACATAATACATAATATAGATATTTCTAGCAAATCCTTAACATCAGGTTTCCTCTTGAGTGCCTTAGATATCTACCCTGTAATAATAGGACATATGGCCTGCTAAAGTGTTGTAATGGAGGTGAACTACTTTTGAATATGTATTATTTGACGTTTTGATTTATTAGTAGGTTATTGTATCGTTATGTTAATAGTGTTTACCATTGTACTGTATGGCTATTGTATCTTAATGTACTTTTTTCTTAGTATTGTAAAATTTAATTTTAAAAAAAAAAAAAATAAAATAAATTAAAAAAACAGTGAAATGAGAATGAAATATACATACCCTTTGGAGTACTCTTTTGAAACATCAGCATGTTATTGCTCAGTGTCCGGCTTTGTAATTATTTATACATTCCTTTTAAGCCTAGGACTATAATGGGGGAAGTCTTTGAATGGAAATATTCGTTTGTGCCATGATTATGTTTTTATGACTTTCCATTTCCATACCAACCACGTTAAAACTTGCATGTGTGTTATTTTCTTTAATTTTCTTCCTATACATGGAAGGTTTTTCTTTTTTTTTAAAGTATATATATTTTAGATCCATTACACTGAATATTACCCAGGAAGGAGAAAAGATATCATCAAAATAAGTACAGCTAGACTACAATTCATTGAAAGTATTGTTCCAGAGAGGGAGGCTCAATACCAAAATAATCACTGGTGTTATTACCATAAGGGCATGTGATGGCGTTACGGAGAAATGCGCAGACAACATACATTTTACCGACGCTGCTAAGGCCTATCTTCAAGTTCTTTTTATAGTCAAGAAACTTAAGAGAATTAATGACGTCACCGAATAACCATTCTACTGAAATCCGTAAAGCGCTCATAGCCTCGTTGTAATCCTGCATGAGGGGTGTAAGTGGGACACGACGGAACGGTGTTTGGAGATGAACCTGGAGAGGGTAGGCCAAATCTCCATAAATGCACATAGCTTGAGCTGCTGGATTATACGCAAACTGTTGAAGGTCCAGCAGTAGTCCAGAATCGTTTAACATCCCTGCGTCGTGTTTACGCCCCTCTAGAAATGAAGTCGAAATTAACATCAAACATGAGGAGAGAATTTTCTTCTTTTTCTGGGGAGGGGGATAGGGGTTTTATAAAAGTTTAAAACACTAGCTTTTCATTATAAACTCACCAACTGGTCCAAATAGGTTTCCAATGAGGTCATTTGGTAGGGACAAGGATTGGAATTTTAAGGCGTGGACCCTCTTGTGGCCATTGTATACAATTCTCTGACGCTCATTTGGTCTTGAAATGGGACGGACTGTTCCATCTACAAAACCGAAACAGTTGTCAAGTGGGGCTCCCTTTCCTGATATCGCATCTGCATAACGCTGCAAAGCGTCAGGATTCCGAAGATCTCGATTCCATTGTGTTATACGGTGCCCATGAAGGTCATAAATTTAGTCGATGACATCATTTGAGATCAGGCGTAGAACAGAAACCGGTCGGCCAAATCGAGGAATCAGATCGCTGAGCCTGCATGTGTAGGCAACTCGTTTGAGGAGTATGCATAGGCCTTCCATGTCGTCTCATATACTACTTTGTTCGCATTTTAACAACGTTGGCAGTTGGAGGGCTGCAACAAGGCGAGGGAGATCGTGTTTCTCGACACGAAACTCTTCTTTGCACTCCGCGGAGTTCATAGAATCCAAATCAAACCGTTGATAGTTTTCATGGGGAAAATTTGGATTCTTTCAGATGAAACTATCGTGAAGTAGCAAAAATTCTTCATCGGAAATAATTTCATCACCGTAGAGAAGTACAAGGAGGTCACGAAATTCTTTAAAAGATATTTTCCCTGGTGATTTTCACTGTAGGAAGAGACTCGTCCACGTACCGTAACCGGTTTGCTGAATGTTTTTTTTTCCCGCCGAAAAGCCGCCGTGGACGACGTTCTCGTTCTAGGGCCCAATGGGTCATACCAGTCCTAGTTCTCGTTCTCGTCCTCATTGCTAAAGTTCGCTATTGTTCTTGCCACGAGAACATAAAATTCATATCTTCGAGTCAACGTGTAATGTTCTTTTTATTATATGGAGACTAAATATTGAATATTTCGGATTTCATTGTGTTTCAAAGTAGTCAAGTTTTACATATACGGCTGGGCTTTATAAAAAAAGGCGGGCAAAAAAAAGGCGGGGATCGTGACGTCATTGAACGATACGACACTCACAAAGGGGACATACGGAAAATACGCCGCTCGGGTCCCGGGTGAAGGGGCGAATGGAATCTACGAGTGGTTTAGTTCCCAGTAAAACACTCTCCTCCATATAATAATTATGAATACCTACCGAACAGTGCCTTATTTGTTGAATCGTTTCAGTGATGATGGTGTGACAGTGAATACTGGCAATACTAGTACTGTTAATCACCACTAGTGGCAAGAGCCCAGTCATTACTGTACACGGCTTTCCTTTCGCGGATAGGATTTCAACCGCAGCGTAACGCGATCGTTTGTATGTAGTTAAAATACAATTCAATAATACTTAATTGACCACTCCCCATAGGGGCTTTTCGGGGCCAATGAGACACAATCAATGAAACAACAACAATTGTTAAGAATCCCAACTGGCCGGAGGCAAACCAGCTGGCTATTTACAAGTGCAGCTAGAAAGTTGAACCAGGGACTACCAAGATCAAATACAACGAGTGGTCAGAGCGGGTCTTGAACCCGGGATCTCTGGATTTCAAGGCAAGTGCCCTAACCACTGGGCCACAATGTGACCACGTACGGTGGTTTGATCACGTACGGTGATTCAAATCAACAAGATCGATTCGCGTTGCAATTATACGGTGAATTTAACTGGGAAAACGGTCAAATAGGATTTCTCTGCTCCCTGTGACTGTGGCAATGAGGGAAATTCGTTTTTAAAAAAAATCTTTGCAAAAACCACGCGGTGGCTGACACTGCAAATCAATATCAACGAACGCGATTGTGGTGCCAATTTAGTTCACTTTGGTCGTCGCTTTTGACGATGATTCTTTTAGGCCACTTTGTTGCCAGTTCATCCACCATTACAACGTATTTGACTCGGCCCTGTTATGATTTGAAATGTGCAGCCTGAGATGGAAAAGATATTTGCACCAGCACACACAGCTTTGAGGGCGTTCGAGCTGCATGGACAGCTCGCAGAGGTCGCACTTTTCGGAATAAAAAAGCACTGAAGGAAAACCTGGCTGACTTATGGTCGGATGTGGAATAGATCTGCTGGCAGAACCAAATCCGACATGAATCTTTCAAGATGAGTTTTGCCCCAGAGGTAAGCTTTTACCAGTTCTTGATGGTCGTCGTCGGATTTTTTTTTTCATGTCCTCTGTCCTGTTGTTTGCAGTCATCTCTATCGAAGTTTCTCATACTCTTGGCTACTTATTTTTTTTTTTTTCGAAATCATGAATTGAAGAAATGTTAACGATAGTTTGTCAAGTTCAGACGACGTCATTTCCTCTAGCTCTTTCGTTTCGTTATGCTGGCACAAAAACGCTGAAGTTCTTTTAAGTTGGACGCCGTTCTCTTTTGCTTTGGGAAGATTTGAAATCTCTTCCCTCCTGTCCCTCTGGGATTTACTGTTGACTTTGCGTTCAGTTTCATTTATTAAGGCTGTTGCTGCCATTTCTGTAGAATGTATTCGCTTAAGGTGAGGATCTCGGCAATTCAGCTGCTTCACCACTATGCGAGTCATGAGAAATGTTTTTATTTCAAGATCGAAACAGGGTATTTCTGTGTGAGCAATGTACTCAGGAGTTTTGCATTGATTTTTGAGAGAAACGTAGTTTGCTTGTCCCGCCATCTTGAATCTTGTGCTGAATCATGGAGATCATTATGGGGGCAATACCCAGTCCGATACTGAGAAAAATATTGGCCCTCGCGGGACCAGAAATGGGGCAATGTGGTTGGTTGATTTTAGCTATTGGCCCTCAGACTGCTTTAGCCGTACAATAAATTCTATTATATACCTAGACTTTTTCTCAACAAAGCAAGCACTGTGATTGGTGGATTCTGGTCACGGGCCCCTGATCAATTTCAAATGTATCCCCAACCGAGATACATTTCTGCAGTGTTGCCCGCGCGAGATACAACAGCACAATATAATACACAACAAAGCACTAAGAGAGAAACTTTATGTCTGGTCCCTTTTTTATTCAAGTTAATCTATGAGTGTAACTTGGATCTTTAATAGACAAACTCACAGCGTGGATCACCACTTCTGTTACCACAAAGCCAAATCTTCTCATGCCAATGATCCAGCTCACAGTCCTTCTTACTCCAAAGGGTTGTTGGCTTTCTGTGGCGTCTTTCCCGATCTACAAAGCGGATGTCACCCCAATGAACACTTCGAACAGTGAAGAAGAAAGTGAGTAGACAACGTTTAAATACAACTTCAACAAATCTGTAAATTCAGCAAGAACTGCGATCAGATAAGAGCCACGAAGAGAAGGGAATGCAACTTCTTCCTTTCTTTGTATCCATTTGTTACCAATATTATTTAACAAGAGAAATTCATTTGCTTTTGCAAATTGCATATTACCTAGTTCTTAAATGAGAAGGAAGGCTAGAGGCCATATCCTGAGAACCATTGGGTAGAGTGACTGAGTGGAAAGGCCGGACTTCAATATATTTGGCTCGAAGTCATTCTTTTTTTTTCTTAATAAAAGTACAAAAAGGCTCTGAGATCTGAATAATTATTTTTGTATAAACTCTTGTTCTTAGGCCATCGTAGCTTGATTAAAAAAATAACATAAACAGCAGTGATAAACATTATATTACAATGGATTTGTATAAAACTTGACGTTTCTTATGCTAGTCAGCACACATTTTCAAAAGTGACCGTTACATTTTTTGAAAACTATATATATATCGTAAACATTAGGGGTCTCGAACCTACACTGAGAAAAATGATCTGCAGCAGTACGTGTCTAGACATAATGAGGAGTAATAGCTAAAACAGCAATAACTTCTCACTACTAATATTGACATTAAGGGAAGGCTTTAGCTGACTAGCATACGAAACGTCAGGTTTTATAAAAATGCTTTGGAAAAAATGTTTATCACCGCTGTTAATGTTATTTTCTTAATTATTTTGGTATTGCATTGCAGCTACCAAGCGTGAATCAGGACTTCATACCAGACAGATACGGCAAACAACTGTCAGAAACTTCACTATATGCGACAATAATAAGTCA
>NC_090888.1:22963026-23005526 GCF_036669925.1 Montipora capricornis | reverse complement strand
TCACGGGTTCCGTGAGTTCCGGAAGTTCCGCGGTCCGCCGTTCCTCCTTTTAGGAACACCCCAGAAAACAAGTCTTACCTGCTTCTACATGTTCCAGCGAGTGTCGAAGACCCCTCAACCTACTTTTGCCTATGTAACCTTTTAGGGATGCCACAGGTATACCGATGATATCTTGCCGTTAGAGAGAATGGGAGACACCATACCATCAGGATTTCGGTGCCCTCAGCATTCTTTGCGTTCCTTTGTGTTTCCCTAGACTTCCAGAGCGAAGGTTGTGAGATGGGGCCTCCGGTTTGTAATTCATCTATTTTTCAGATGAAATTACAAAGAGAGCCTAGAGCACTCTCTTTTCAGTTATTTTTAGAACCCGCCGGGGCTTCCCTCGCGGTTGTTCAAGGGTTCAAGGTTCCATTCGACCAAAAATTCCGAAAAAAACAAATAAGAAATCTAATAGAAATTTGGTAGCCTGCGTAGGAGGCGGCTTGGTGAATTTAAGAAGCTTCTTTCCACCGGGTTGACTTTCGAGTGAACATGCCTACGAGAAAAGCAAGCGAGGGGGGAAGGAGGCGAGGAGAATGAGCGAGAAACCAATCATGTGTGGCGAGCACGGGTTTGATGTCAACTCCCAACCAATCACAGCGCGCCTTGTGTAAACAGTGGCGGTAACACAATTTATTTGCTTGGGAAAAAATTTACAAGATCGAACTGAGATTTCAACTTACCGTAACGTTTGCCTGTCCATGTTTCTACTGGGTGCGATTCGTCGACAATGATATATATATTTATTATTCCACTATTACGCCATTTTACTATATTTGGTCAAGAGAACGCGCAAAATATGAGACAGTATTACACTGTAGTGTCCGGGTTTGACAGGTTTAGAACAGAGCAAATACGGACGGAACGGCAGTTTTTCAATGACAAAAGTTGTTTTCAACGAGATACAAAGCCTGACAATTGAGCTAGTCATCGCTTGTCACTCGTCATTTCAATTATACAATCAAATAAAGGACATTTGGCCAGGTGTTCCGTCCTGTATACATCGTTCGCACGGGCCCTAAAGGACAGATGATGTATTTTTTAGAAACACTCTTACCAGATAAAATTGAATCAAAATAACACCTATTTGTACTGGAATAATAAATCTCTTATTCGATGGTTTAACATATAACACAAGCGGACATTTTGCTCATTGCTGGTATTTTTCCGAGCCCCGCAGGGGCTCGGAAAACTACTACGCAACTCGCAAAAATCGGCGCGTATTATATGTTAAACCATCGAATAAGATGTATATATTACATAGCCGACATTTTTTAGTGAAAGTTATTAGAATGTCATTTCAGCACTTTGAGAAATGCCTTGTCCAATGTATCTTCTGCCGATACGAAAACTAGCTGGAGCTTGCCAATGGATACATCTGCCAGCCGCCAACTTAACGAGGTTGCCGTGGGCCCTGATCCTTCAGCTTCTTTGATCTGGTCACCGATGATACTTCTCAAATTTAAAAGTGTGATTACTAATGCAGAATACGTTTCGCCGGTTACAAAAAGGTGAAATATGAAGCTTTTGCCAAATCAAAGGTGTGATAACTGATGCCATAGGCAGCCCAAGTTCGCGTCACTACAGGCAGCCGTTGAGAATTTAAACACATTATAAGACTTTGTATGGGAAATATAATACCGTCGATTATGAAGCCTAAAAAACGCTCAAGTTAACGTTCATTCAATAAAATGAATAAAACTGACTCACCTCTGGTGTGTTCTTGTGCGTTTTGGAGCTTATTTTACCGTTTCGGGAATTCCGTGTTTTTACTGTTGTAAGACGAAGTCAAGGCAGTACACCAATATTTCGACCTTAAGCTCGCCTAGTCAGCTCAGAGGCGGTTTGCGCCTCGAAAATCCCGGCATCCCAGCCGTGATTTTTTCACGCAGAACTAAAGCCCCATCATTTGCGAACCTCGGTGAATGTTTCGTCGTCAAACATCCCCACGCACTTGGCTGGAAATGAGCATTTTCTGCTTCCGATTCCACGTTAGCTGATAAAAATAACAGCTGATGATTTCCAAATTGTTCACGGAGCTTGGGTCCGAGGTCAAATTAACTCCACCCAATGAGGTACAGTCTTTCATGTACAACACTTACCCCATCCCCACAGCGGCTTCTCGAAAAGCTCCATGGTTACTAGAAGCCGCTGTGGGGATGGGGTAAGTCTTAGAACAGTGAAAACACGGAATTCCCGAAACGGTAAAATAAGCTCCAATACGCACAAGAATACACCAGAGGTGAGTCAGTTTTATTCATTTTATTGAATGAACGTTAAATTGAGCGTCTTTTAGGCTTCATAATCGACGGTATTTTATTTCCCATACAAAGTCTTATAATGCGTTTAAATTCTCAACGGCTGCCTATGAAATATGAAGCTTTTGCCAAATCCCTTGGGAAGGACCGCCAAAATATCACCTGCATTAATTAGTCGTTTTATGTCTTTCTGATCTTATTTAAGAACACCAGAAAATCCAATCTACCGCAAGGAAGGTATGAAAGGGAGAGGTATATTTTGACTGACAGGGGGATTTTTCTGACACTTTATCAGCCAATCAGGAACAATTTTTTCTCCCTTCGTGAGTTTTGAAAATGTTGAGGGGTTGATTGCAGGCGGTTTCTCATTCCTTTTTCTCAGCTCCTTCCCCGTCCCGTTGTCCTTTGACTTTCCTCCAGGTTTTCGCACGGCCATATTCAAAACGATCACTTAAAAGTCAACCCTGGCGAAAAGAAGAGTCTAAGTTCGCCAAATTGCCTGCTTCGCAAGCTAGAAATTGGGGTGCACCTCGCGAAGCTGTCCTAAAATCCAGAGTTCCGGAACAATGGTTCATTCCTCCTCGCGCGCAAGAGCTGTTTGCATTGATTATGATGTGATTGGTTTCGAGCGGCCAACCGAAAAATGCTCTTCCTTTCGGCTTATAGATTATCGAAAGTTTTAACTCAAACGGCCAGGTAAAATGGAAAGGGCCCAATGCTCAACCAAGGGTGCTGACCCATGGGTTAAAACACGATGACTGGAACTCCCTCCCAACTTCTGTCAGGTGGTCGACTATTGAACTATCGAACAGAGAGGGAACGAGCCCAAAGCTACTCCAATAACGAGAAATATCCTTCAAAAGCCAGTGTTGATCTGATGGCGAATGTACTCGATTGACTAAAGCAAGTATATTTGATTGGTTTAATTAACTTTATTTCCATTGTGAATGGACAAACCTTGACAGTGTCATGTCAAATTCGTACAATAACTCGAAAACTCGGCTCTTTTTAGCTTACTGCTTCGAGATTTTTCGACGCACTGATCAAACTTTGACGAGAAAAACGATTGTCGGTCTCGGGGAAAAAAATCAAATCACTTTAAATGTCACTGCAAGCGATGAGAAAGAAATTACAACCGTGGAAGATCGTGTACCCCAAAATGACCAAAGTCTAGATGACAGATCTGCCAGCTACATGTTTCAAGTGCTGCTGGAATTTTTCTCCTACGGCGAGCAGTTGGCTTATTTTATAGTTACTAATACAGTGTATTAATATTCTGTTTTGTAAATCACTCAGGTTAAGTTTCCGTACGACTAAATCTGAAAGTCCTCTCGTAACTTTCTTCACCTTTAAAGACTGCTTATTATTTGTCTTTTTTTTTGGAATATTTTAGGGACATCATTTACTAACAGAATGAATTCGTTTTTTTCCATGTAAAATAACAAAAGGATAACAATACTAAATTGGCTTTGAACTACTGTAAAGTACTAAAACACTAAAAGTCCGAGCTTTCGCCGCTCAACGGCATCATCAGGTAAGGATAAGATGAAATAAAATATTGCGCAAGGGCCGAATAAAAGGAACAAAATTTGTCAATCTACTAATGAGTGAGTGTCACTGTCAGGGGAACCAGTGTGAAAAGAGAGGTATTAAAACAATAGAACAAAAGGTCCGCAAATTCAATACATTCTTCTCGGGAGTTAAGTGTTGGTTTGTTTTTCCACGTGTAAAACGCTTCAAATAGTCGTAGGTTTACAGGGTCGTTTTCCAGTACAATGATTTTAACTTCAATGCCTTTGTAATATTGTTTTGGCATATGCTGAGATGTTTGTTTTTGGATGAATTTTGGCTTTTGAGATGTAACGCGTTCCAAACTAAATTGTGGCATTACATTTTTCAAAAATTCAGACTAATTACTTTAGATTCAGTCGGAAAATAGCTTAGTCTAACGGGTAATCCTGTAATTTCAGGGGTTTCTGCGGAAAAAAGGGAAAAAATGTCAAGAAGACAGCGCGAACTCTCGAGTCATTAGTTCAGTCGATGCCGATTTAGCAGAGGCTATGATTCCACTTGTCATTGAATGATCGTCAGTGCAGACCGCTATTGGAAAACTCCTCGGGAATTCGTTGGATGACATACCTGAGGTGAGTTCATACAAAGATGCGAATATATTCCCCTTCATTTAGAAAAACAATGAACAAAGAATCTCAGTTGTAAAGGCCACACAAGCCTAGTACACATTTGAAAGACTGAACTGGAAATCACAAGACAAGATCATGTTTAAGAGGCAACTATTTTGTTGAAAGTTCAAGATTAGATATACAATATTTTCAAGAAATGGTGTTATTTCAGATAATTTTGCCTAAATAAATTTTCATTGCAGAGAAACTAAGCAAGGAAGTGACAAAGCTGAATTTGCAGACCAGCTAAGAAAGAAAGAGAGAGAGGGAGAGAGAGAAAGAGAGAGAGAGAGAGGAGAGAGAGAGAAAGAGAGAGAGAAAGAGAGAGAGAGAGTGAGAGCTGCTTTGTTTGGAGGCACCCAGTAACATAATTATACGCATTTTTATGTCAATATTTAATTGTTTTTTCTTCAAAAAGGAATTTCACACCTTAATCTGTTTAACTTGCGACCAAGGGTTGTTACTTTTAAGTGGCTGATAGAGAAAGCGGAAATATATATATTAAAGCGTCTTATCGCAAGTTAAATGATGTAAAGAACTACAATGAAACACGTTTGTTTAAGTTGTACCGTCGTAGGTATAATCAACAAGAATGCCCGCGGTCATTGACCCTTTCTTAGCTCAGAGCGCTAAAGGAAAAAGTGGAAACTATTTTGAAAACATAAGGCGGTCTCCAAGTTAGTAAACATCGTTTTTTTTTTTGTAGGATAAGAGTTTAGGGGTGCGAAATTCGGAAGGCATTCTAAGTTAATTAAGTGGTAATCATCGTTTTTTCTCGGATAAGAGTTGAGGGGTCCAAAATTCGGAAAACCTTTCAAGTTAAGTGGTATAATCATCGCTTTTTTGTCGGATAAGTGTTGAGGTCCGAAATTGGGAAGGCATTTTAAGTTAGGTAGTAATGTTATCATAGTTTTTTGTCAGATAAGAGTTGAGGGGTCCGAAATGCGGAAGACCATTCAATGTAACTTGGTAATGATCGTTTTTGCATTGAAAAGTGTAAGGGGTATCCGAAATTCGAAACGTCCTTTTGTAAATACTAAACTGTGTTCTTATATAGTTAGGCTTGCTCACTGGAAGAATAAAATCGTGATTTTTGACGGAATTGTGTTTTTTCAAATCGTGACTCATGTAAACTTAACTGAGACCTTATTTTTCTCCGACGGAACACCCAACTTTGCTTGGATTGGCAAAATTATAGTTGTTCTGCACTGAATTTCTCTAAAATGTAATGCCACAAATTAGTTTGGAACGCGTTATGTTCTTTCACACGGTTAATGTTGGATGGTTACAGTTTTTGCATGTTATCTGGTAAACGGCTTTTCTCAATAAACACAACTTGGTGTGGGGGATGGGGCAATTGTCTCTTGTGCATGTACGCTTCGTGATTTTGTGAGAAAGGGCTTTTCTTAGGGTATATATATGACTTATGTGCGATGCGTAGAGGGTATGCCCTCTTTACGGAAGTTGTTAGTGATCTTGTGGTCTAGCCTTTCGGAGATGTAGAGGATCTTCAGGTATGACCATTCTGTGTTGGAAAGGAAAGAGTTGTTAAAAATAGATTTGACATACATTATGTGGCGGAAAGAAAGTCACGTGTAAAAGAAGGACTTAGTCTGAGTTTTGATCGATCGTCGTATCGCTTCGAGTGTCAAGTTGAGTATTGAGTTTTAGATTTCAACCGTGCTTAAGGCCTGAAACGGTCATTCACCAGGAAATGAATTAAATATACCATAAAGATTCATTACATGGTCCTTTCGAGTCGGAGGAAATACAAGAAGGAGTAGAACAACAAAGCTATTGCCGTCATCGAAGGATTTTTTGAATTGGAAAAAGGCGAAGTCTACTAAAAAAGGGTGTTTATGGACATAAAGCGTCATGAATATCGACAAGAACAGGAAAATACGAGATGCACATAGGGCCTTTGTGTACAAAAGAGTGGGGAATGTGGAAAAAATTTTGACAGAACACGTGGGAGATTTAACGTCGTTCAGGGAAAAGTTAACGGCTCTGAAAGCCTTGTTGACCGAAAAATTGGAAACGACCAAAAAGCTGGATGAAACAATATTAGACCTCAGCAAACCAAAGGAACTGGAGAAAGAAATAGAAGATTCTGGTGAGTTTTGTGAGCACGTTTACAGTATTTTAGCGAAAATCGATTTGAGTTTGGAGAAAGGGAAACATGGCGAACACACACAGGCCAATGCGACAAATCAGAAAAGTAGTAGTACCAGAAATACCGAAAGCGCAAAAGTGAAACTACCTTAACTCGAACTCAAATCATTTTCGGGAAATTATCAAGAATGGCAGGGTTTCTGGGACACATTTCAATCTGCTGTCGATGGAAATACTGGCATCTTGGCCATTGGAAAATTCACCTATCTGAACAGTTGTGTAACGAGCAATGCTGAATCCGCCATTGCTGGACTGCCTCTGACCGCAGACAATTATAAAGTAGCCATTGACATTCTTAAGGACCGCTTTGCTAAACCGCAGTTGCTGATATCAAATTATATGGATGCCTTATTGAAACTTCCGTCTGTCAATTCAGTGCATGAAACAGAAATTACGTGAATTTTTTGACAAGATTGAAATCAATATTAGAGGTTTGAATGCGTTAGGAGTTGAATCACGGTCCTTTGGGAATTTATTGGTCCAAGTCGTGATGGAAAAAAATCCCCTCAGAGTTACGAGTTGTTGTAAGCCGTAAGTTTGGCAGTGAGGAATCATGGAATCTTGATGCCTTGTGAGTGCACTGAAAACTGAGTTGGAAGCCAGGGAAAGACTGATGTACTGTAATGAAAACAAGTGGTGCAAATGCCAATACACCCAGGTTTGAACAGTACAGAGCAAGAAGCAAACAACCCCATTCTGCCTTAGACTGCAAAACAGTCGTTTTCTTCCATTTTCGGAAGGCGCGAAGTGCCGTAAGCGTGATCCTCCCTTGTGAAGCGCGCGAGCCTCACACGCCCGTAGGGCGTGTGAGGCGAGAAACCGACTGTCGGCTTTTGATACAACGAATTTGTTCTAAGCAGGGGTTCGAATAATGTCACTAAGGTGCCAGTAATCGTTTGACAGCTCCGACCACATCTTAAATTTCATACACTGTATGCCCTTTTTTCGCGGGAAATTAGTTGTGTTGTCATGTTCGGACGTTTTATCTTCGCTATTCAGTTTGCGCGAAGTTTCTAGACTGCAAAACAGTCGTATTTTTGGCGAACGCAAGCAACGCGTGTATTCAGTGGAGTTTCGGAAAGTTTTGGAAAGGACAGGCGTTTGTTTTTTTCTGTAAAAAATGTAGGATGTGTCCTTGTTAAAGAGAAATGTGTTCAATGAGTCAAACAACACCGAAAAAACCCGCCTCGCGTAGAGGAAGAAAACCAAAAGAAGCGACAGCGTCTGACAATTGCAGATTGTGCAGTTGTTGTTTTAAAACGCAGTTTGGAAATTCAGTTAAGCCTGGATGGATAACAACCGAAAACATCTTTACCGCGCCACAGAGAAATGGAAAGACTTTGCCAATGTTGGCTGAGATATTCCGAGTCGAGCTGTCTCTTCACCTTGAAGAAAAGAACTCGCTTTCTTGAAGAGTCTGTTCGCCGTGTGGGACGAAGGTTAGGAATTGTGCCGCTATGCTTTCTTTTATTAAAGATAAATTAAATAAGCCAAATCCAGTTTTAACCACGACTGCTGACGACCACGCCACAAATGGAGAGCAGGAGGTTTTGCGATTGAAGCGAATGAGTTAATCCCCGCATTGTTCACAGGACAAAAAGTCTTCGCGTGTACCAACACAGCAAGCGCCATTACATGTATTTCCCGAACAGCCAGAGTTCGCCGATCGTTGGCAACTGACTACGAAGAGTCGGAAGACATGGAAAATTCTCTCCCAGAGTTTCGTGCAGCGATACACATCCCGCAACGGAACAAGCCCGCCGAAACTTCAGTTGTTGTTGAAAATAATTATGCCAATTGCACGAAAAGGTCTGAATACGAAGGCAGCGAGATTGGAAATTTGGTCAAGTACATCACACGCAAGGAATGGAAAGCTGTACTAAACATCATTTTTAAAATGAAGGAAATTCAAAATGTTTTGCCTTGGGCTGTTCAAAGCACAATCAATCGCGAGTTTGACTTTTATTGTAAGTCCCCGAACTCGTTAAAGAAAACTTCGCCGGAAGATCTGAAAAATCTGTCACATACCGCGATAGCGAATGAAGTCATAAACAAATGCCCCATTTGGTTTGCATGTGCGAGAGGAGCTTGTGCCAAAGTGTCGAAACCTAGTGATTTTAAAATTTCAAACGCCATTGCTCTGTCTACTGCAATTGTGGCACGGTGCAGAAACAATAAACTGTCTGCAGTAGCTCACCGAATTTCAGCTATTTTAATTCACAGCGGTGCCAAAAGTTCTGACTTTACAAGATTGAATCGACTTGGTATTTGCATGTCACACGATCAAACAATCAAAAAGCAAGTGGAAATGGTAGAATCCTATGATGCTAAGATCTTATCGTGGAAACAGGAAGTAGAAAGTCGTGAGTTTGCTTTCTGAAGTCATAGAAAAGCAATCAAATGAAGGCATTGTAGACTTGTCGCGGGCTACTCTTCAGGAGTACAGCAATTTTTTTTCGAAAGGTTTTGAGAAGTGTGTGACTCTTTTGGAAGAGAAGTCGGCTTTTTCGGGTCGAGCATCAGCAGAAGACGTCAAGGAAATACTTGCGACGGAGAATTCCAAAGATCGGAAGACGTACAGGTGAGAATTATTTCGAATTAGTCAAGACTATAATTACACGCTACGATTTGACGGTCGTATTAGTGGGCGTTTTCACAGGTGTGTTTGAATCGCGTGTACAACAATTTCCTAACGTAACTTTTTTTTTTTGCGAGGCAAAATCGGGCCCACAAACGTTTTGTGTAAAAGCTATAAGAACGCAGCAAGTTAAATAGGCTTAGCTATATATTTTTGTGTGGTTGAGCGTTCGATTTTATTTCTGTCTCCATTGTGTTCATATTTTAAACTCAGCTTACTTCATTTCCTTTGTAGACAAATGTGATGTAAAACATTTTTTTCTTAGTAATATTGAAAATAACATTTTTATGCCAGTTAAAAATAATTGACAAATTTCCAGAAAAATGAGTCCAGCCAAGCAATAGTTAAAAGAAGATAGACCTCAAAACAGGCCAGTTATATGAAACGAATATATAAACATTGTTGTACTCATTTTAAGCAACCGCGAGAATTTTTTTATCGACTTTAAGAATTGTGGATGACAACATTGATATGAGCATCCAAGCACGTTTACCACCAAAGGGACATGGAACCAAGTCAATTCACTGGACCCATCAGTTTGCTGTCGAAGACCGGGTGAAAACACCGTATACTCTTGAGGAAGTACGCCCACAGTGCAACCCGAAAGACCTGCCATTATCTCAGCACTTGCCAAACAAGGACATCCAGGAGTCATTCAGGCGAGAATGTTCAGTATTGATTGGCCGTGTACTTGTGAAGTACTATGCACCATTTACCATATTCAGAGATGTTATTATCCACCATCTGCCTCATCCATTTTTGGAAGACGCATCAAAGAAATCAAACATTGTGAGTATTTATAAAAACTCTAAAGGAATATGTAAAGCAATTATGTAATAAATGTCATTAGCCTAGATACAAAGGTGATTATACAAAATCGCGCGCTCTCATTGGCTCGCTATCTCGGATTATCAGTCGATAATCACCTCGACGGACAAAATGGCTGCCAGTAGTCGTTTTGCCACTGTGAGTGTAGATGATTTTGCGTTGAAACAATTTTTTTTTCTATTTTTTGAAATAATCACCTGTGTATTTATACTAATGACATTTATTACAAGGCTCAGTGATTATCGGTGAATATTCACCTCGACGTCGTCTCGGTGATTATGCACCGATAATCACTTCGGCTTCGGTGAATAATTGTTAAATAACAAGAAAACAACAAAAAACATTAAAACGTAACAATATAGTTTTTGAACTTATTTTTATTGTCATATACTTCATCAGTGGTCACAGTCATATCCTTTTATGATGCTGATAGTTACTCATGACCTAAGCTTCTTATTCCCTTGTAGTGTATCAAAAGAGTCCTATGTATTTTCTTTTGCTATGAGAATATTTTTGATGCTTTCCTTTTCCAGAATTCTCATAATCAAAAAAAACTTGTTGCAAGGAAAGCAATGCTCTGAAATTCAATTGCTTAACTTACAGAACTGTCTTGGTCTTGAGTTTTTTAATTCCAATATTGCTGGAGAAATGGTACAGTTAATGATGAAGTACCAGCAGCATTATGTTCCATTGACCGATGTAGGATCAAATCAGGGCGAAATTCTGGAGCCCATATTCTTTGATGGTGATGCTCTAACAGAAGAACGTGCCAGAAATGCTCAGTGGATGTTTAAAGATGGTGATTCCAGAATTGACCGTCTTGAAGGCCTCGATCCAGTACACACAGATTGGCATATTAAGGTTAAACAATATGAGGTAATATAACAAGATTTGTAAAGCTATATTAGCTAAATGATTGATGTGCATGATTAAACTGGAGTCAAACTGAGTGTGCTACGTAGGTGGGGAGATCCTTCCCTGTTGAGCACTGTCATGTGCTTGATTAATTGTTTTCTCGTTTAGCTTGAGTACAAGACTTTCTTCAGGGCAAGTTCTGCCCAAGAAATCGGAGCCACGTGTTCCATGAACCGTACTGGGAAAACAAATGCAAAGAAAGGCCCACATGACGAGTACAATGCATTTCGTGATTTTCATGACAGAGAAATCGAAGCACACATTTTGGCATCATTCCTGACCCACATTGGAGCGACAAGCCTAAAAGGTCAGTTTGAAGTAACGTTAGTGCAGGGGCAGATCCATACATTAATTTTTCACCAAAAAAGCACAAAGAATTTTTGACAAAAGCTAACCCTGGTCCCCCAACTCAACCCGTAACATCCTATGGATGTTTCCCCCTCCCCAGTGAAAGAATTATGTTTCATATTAATGACTTCTTAATAATTCATTTTAAGAATTGCCAAGTAGTTTCCATGATCGGTTTCCGGCAGAATCCGACACTGCAACTGCTAGAAGACAGTGGCTCAATGCCATCATTGATGAGTACATGACCCAGTTTGTATTAGATGGAACCGTCAATAGAGACTTAGTTGTGGTTGCTGATGAAGTTGATCGCCTCCACAGCAATGAGATTAATGGTTACAGATGCAGAGCACCTGGTTGTGAAATGACCTACAAGTCCCATGCGTGGCGAGTCCAGTAGGTGGCTAATGGCACAAGGTGTAATTCTAGTTTAATTCAAGATAGTCGATTTTAATAATTTATTATTTAGAGCTTAGCATTTTCAGTTAATTCAAAGCAATTTTCCTTACAGCCATGAACTACCTGAACATGAAGACCTTTGCGTGCCAGACACACCACCCCATGAAGAAAAGGATAGTGAAGGGTACTTCAGATGCAGTGCAAGATGTGGCTTAGTGTTCAAGACAAAAGCCTCAATGAACAGGTATAGTCAGTCCCCTATCTTATTGGCCAGAAGTTATATTTTTTATGTTACCACTCGAGCTCCTTAATAATTTCCTAAAAGCTTGCCTTAAAGTGCTTGGTGCCAACATGAACGAAAATAATGCGCAAAGGGTTGCATTAAGCCTCGAAACCCTGGAGCGTATTCTAGACTCAGTTGACAATGATTGCAACTGGGAAGTTAAGGCCAGAGCACGCAGTGTGAAGAGTCCAGAAGAGACTGTCTTTCAGATTTTTCAAGACCTTAACCACATTAAAGCATTCCAACAGACCCCCGGGAGAAAAGGACACCCCTCCTTTGCCAATTTTGCTCCAAGTATCCCAGGAAAAGTAGATTATAGCAAATTGTATCATAATATGAAAGAAAAATTAATCTCTGGAGCAATAATCTATGATTCCTAAATTTATTCATGTTCAAATTACCTCTGCCGCAAAATAAATATATATATTTAGTTGCAGGATAAAATAGTAACTGGCAATTGACAAGGAAGGACAAACATGCATTTTTAATCAGAAGACCCGAATTGCTAATATTATTATGAGATTATCAACTGAAAAATAGACCATCGCCCAGAATGCCGCGACACATCCGGGTACTTTTTATGCGTGCCGGCGCTAAAATTCAAAATTGATTAGAGAAAGGTGCGCGTAATGACAAAGAATACGGCCAATAAGCGGCTACCAGCGTGTACGTTTTTCTGTTTCACCAACATATTAATTCCCCTGGCCAAGTACCAGTATATGGAATTTGTAGAGAAAGGATCAATAAATGATTCTGAACAAAATTTGTTTTTTAAGGTCTCTACAAGTATTATCAAATTTGCTTTGAAAATCGACTATTTTGGGAGCCTTGTAGTATGGAAGCTGTACTATAAGCGGAATATTCCGACGAGCTGATCGGTTAAGTTTACGGTCAGCATATGGAAAAGTTAGTACCGGGTGTCGGAAAAGCTCCTGCAAATTTTCGCTGGTTTACGACAGCTACAAGTACTATCGAAATGCGGTTTTCTGAACACCCTCGTCAACCTTCCGCTAATTTGCCTTTTGGAGGCTGTTCGGGAGAATGATTGACTGATTTTGAAACTCCCGCGAGTAATAATAATATGCAGAACTCCGCCTCCCAAAACAATAGCACGCAAATTAGGCCATTACAGTGCTAAGTGTTCGATGCCCTCCAGTTCAACTTACAGAAAATCGGTTCCATGTTATCGTCGAGTTGCCGCGTCAGAGTGGATAGAATTTTGAATAATTATTTCACAAACAATGGACAACAATGTTACCCATCGCTTGCCTTTTCTTTTTTGTTTCGGCTCGGTTTCGAACATAAATGCCATTTATTTTATTTTCCTCACCGTCTTACGAATAGAAAAGACCTGTGTTGTCTTTAAAATTCTAAACAACGTGCAGACAAGAAACCGATCGAGTAAAAGACTTGATCTAATGAATTGCTTTTACCGGTCGAGCGGTAAAAAAGGACAACAATGAAATAGAAGCAAGTGTTTCGCGCACCGCACTTTCACTTTGGCTACGCTTAGAAAGAAGAATGTTTTGTGGGAAAACATTTCGCTGCCGCACTCAGACCATTCCGAGTGTGACATGTCAAAAAAAAAAATAAGAAGAACGAGAAGAAGGCTGAATGTTCTTGCACACGACTTTGTTGACAAAACCCTTTGTGAAGAGCGTGTGCCGCCTTTCAATTAGGGCGCTATTGCTACTTCACATGAGATCTTTTGATTGACAGTCACCGATTCATTAACGAGTGCAGTCGGAATTCCGAAATCTTTATCTATACAATAATTATTCCGCGCATTGAAAAACTGGGCTCTGTAAGTACATGTCGCCCAAGACAATAGCATTCTGGGCGATGCAGAATAATATTCCATATGGATACATGTTAGGTTAAAGATGATCACCTGAAGCTTTCAAGAGAATAACAATGAAAGTGACAATATTATTGACATGAAGAGAATGCAAAAGGTACTTTGGATTCTTCTCTTTTGTACATACTGGATGTGAATATTTGCATTGAACTGATTTATTATAAAACAATTCACTAACAGGGAAAGTCAGTTTGCATTTGTGCCTCTACAAAAATCAATGAGCCCAGTTGTTCTACAACCATAATCTCCTTGTACCAATTTCGATGTGCTCAGGGGTAGCCAAGTTACCGCGATCCCAGCAATTTCCGTTTTTTTTTCCATATAAACAATCCAGGGCGGGCAACTGGGATACATTTGTTTTTAGCAAAATAGATGCGAAGACAACCAAAATGGCATACTTAAGTTTTGCTTGTATCTATTTCCACTGGATTTAGTGGGCATTACTAATAATTGGTTGAATATGTGGAATAACTTTCTCTTAACTAATCAGAGCATACTGTAAAATTTAACGATAAAAATTTGCGACAAAACGTTGCTTAATAACATTGTAACGTCGAAACGTCGTCAATTTTAGCTCTTTGTAGCTTTTTATCGTTTAATTTTAACTTTTTTAAATCTTACAATGTTATTAAGCAACGTTTTGTCGCAAGTTTTTATCGTCAAATGCTTTTCTAAGTCACTTCTACGTATACTGTAAAATCTCATGTAAAATCCCGTTTTATCTTGTCGTTCGGAGACTAATTTTCCACTTTGCGAATATACCTCCCACTAAATAAGCATTCCCCCCCCCTAACCCCCTACCCCCCATTTATAAGTCCACTCAAAAGCCCTTAAAAAGTTATATAGGCCCAGGGCTTTGACATGAGATTTTACGGTATAGTACAAAAAAACGCAAACATGAATTAATTTCAGTGATACAATGCTCTTGCATACCATTTGCAAGCTTTTGATTGGTTACATACATGTAGGCAACATTCCTAAGGGTTTTCTAGTTCTTCAACATTTACCCTGTCATCGTCTTCAAAACACAAAGAGTTGGGTTCCTCAAAGTAGTCCTCAATGTCACACAATCTTGTTACCTGTACATGGCTAGATGTGGAACTGGTAGAGACCGTTATTTGCATCAGTTCTTCAATACCGGGAATGTCGTCGAAGATTTCATGCAAAATTTCAAGAACTACAAAAGCATGCTCTTCAGAAAACAGTGGGAACGAAGCCATGAGGTAGTCCTGTGTAGCACAGTGTGCACAGTCACTCACAATTGCTTCTATAAGTTCAATTGAAAACCCATGGGTGCTAACAGGATCAAAAGCTGGCGATCCTGTTGAGTCAAACCGCTCCTTAAGACCAATAAGAGCAGATCTTAGGGCTTCTTTGTCTTCAGGGTACACATTCCTTTCAAACAGTGAAGTGTAAGTGGTAGAGTTGACACTGTCCTCATGATCAAATGGCTGGGGAATCCTGCTGCATCTGTCGCCACTGCATTTACAATCCTGCTCACACATGGAGCAACACTCGTGCATGGGTGTAACAGATTCAACATCTGGCTTAAATGGCACGAAAATTGCTTTCCTGAGACAACCATCTGTTTTCATGAAATCTTTGACACCTTTTTCACATGCTGCCAACTGTTGACCATAATAAATGGTGATATCATCAGCCTTTTCACCATTCCTTCCTGCCCCTCCAACCTCTTGAATGTGGTCCACTAAGGACCTTGCTGGACCATAATGAACAACATACTTGGTGTCAGGGAAATTCACTCCCATGCTGAGAGCAGAGGTGGCAATCACAACCCTTACACATCCAGAGTCACTTTTAAATGAATCCATTAATCTCTTTTTGTATTTGGGAAGCGTCAATGAATGGAAAATGCCAACTACTTTGTTTTCTGGTACTTGAGGCCTTCCAGGTACATACACTGCATTTCCTAACATTGCAAACAAATTTCCAACTACTGAGGCAACATTTGTCATTGTGTTACAGAAAATAATAGTTTTAGGAGTTGCAAGACCTTGCGTTTTAATCATGTCAGCAATCCACTCAAAGTTGCAATGATACTGCTCCCTTTTAACCTTCATCACAGTAAATTTGATGTTGCTCCGCTCGGGAGAAAGTGTGATGCAGTGGACATCTGGTCTCAAAGACAACATGTGACGGATCTTTCTTCTCAGTTTTATATCTACTCTACCAGTGAGAGCCAAAACTGGAATTCCTACCAACAGAAGGAAAATGAATAGGATTATAATTAATCTAATTCGATCAGACGAATAAAAATAACTACTAATAGCTACATTCTCACATATGACATGTGCCTGTAAATGTCCATTGTAGTATATTCTGGGGAAGAATATATCTAATTTTCCCTGGTTGGGCATTTGCATTCTACACTCTTCACACTGGGGATTTCATATGCATAAGCTGACACTGACAAGAAAACGAGAAAGGCCGGGGGAAGGGAAGCTTTTTAGATGTAGGCTTACCCATAACAGCATGTGATTAATAAATCAAAAAAAATAATGCAAGAGAGGTTAAATAAAAATTTATTGCCCTCGCTCCAGCACATTTTACCGAAAAAACAATCCCGCAAAGAGTTGAGTGGTGATGAACTGCATGTTAGTGGCTATCCTCTCAATGTACAGAAATTATTGTAAGAATGTTATACCCATCGCACTTTCCATTTGGCTATCGAATCCTCGCAACGTGAAATTTGTTAGATCTGAACAGATCACAGTGAAAATAAAAATGTACTTACCACTACAGAAAGATCTCAACACTGAAAAGTTTTCATACTGCTCTCTGAAAGGCTTTATCGATTTTTTCTTTGATTTTGAATCGATTCCCTTATAGCAAAAAAATACATTGCAGCAATAAAAGTCAGGTCACATAATTTTGATGTAGTTTAGTGAAATCCAGGCAATTCAGTTCGTTAGTATATAGAACTCGAACATGACAAGAATCGATCGATAATATCGTATTGTTGATCGCATGTAACGATAGAAACACACGAAATAGCCAAGTGTAGCATGAGTAGATTCGACTGGATGCTGTGTATGTGACAACATAGTGTGAAAAACGAGAAATCTATGAACATTTAACACAATAATTCGGAGGGCATCCAGGTTTTGGCAAACACTAAGGAAAGAAAAAATTCAAATCAAACGCTTACCATGTGTAAACAGTGTGCGATTCGTCCACAACAATGAGGGACAACGAGTGGCGGAAAGGGCAGTCTTCTTTCAACAAGGCGGTGAACTGCTCTTTCAATGCTTGTTCAGGAGTGGCATAAACTACCTGGACTTCGCCATTCCTGATGGAATTTAAAGTCTCCCCGTAAAACCTTAGTTCAGCGGCAGAAAGGCTAAACTCATTCGATGTTATCTGCTCTTCCATAATGCTTTTGAGCGGACAAATGACAATAATTGTCGGGCGTTCGACTGAAGATGCATTTGACGAGTTAGATGCTCTTTTTTTCACTCACAGGCAGTGAGGAATTTACTCAACAATGTGTTTTTTGCATGAAGAATCACAAATCCATTAACTGCATGACCATCACTGAACCGAAAGCTAGGAGAACAATACTGAGACGAAATGGCAAGTGTTTTGAGTGCCAGAAGGGTAGCCATATCTCCACAAATTGTCCGTCAAAGGCAAAATGCTTTAACTGTGAAGGTAGACACCATGTAACCATTTGTGAAAGAATAAGGAACATTCCAACATCCAGGAATGTAGTTAGTGACGAGGCAACACCACATGGATCTGGATCATCTCAAGATAGGAGCAGAGAAGCTGGAACTTCAGCAATACACGTTAGCAACAATGCCAACTTTGTGTTGTTACAGGTAGCCCATGCAAGCTTTTGTTTGTAGAACTGACAACCAACAACTTGGGTTGGATGTCAAGGTGATATTTTATTCCTGTAGCCAGAGAGCATACATATCTAGTAAGGGATGTGAGGAAAGGAACGTACCAACCATTTGTAAGGAGACACTTTTGATCAAAACATTTGGAGATTACTCAGCCTCTGTAAAGGAATGTGATGTTGTGCAATTGTGTGTCAGAACATTGGATGAAATGAATGTGTATATCACCTCATATGTTGTACCAGTAATTTGCAGCCCAGTGTCTAATCAACGGTCTCGAACCAAGTTGGAATGCTTCCCCTACTTGCAGGGTCTACAACTTGCATGTGATACAAGTGATTCTGTCAGTGTTGATGTGCTGATAGGAGCAGATTATTACTGGTCGTTCTTTATTGGGAACATCATTAAAGGAGATCCCTATGGACCAGTAGCCCTTGAAACCAATTTAGGTTGGGTTTTATCAGGACCAATTATGTGCTCACCATTGACAAGATCATGCACTGTGAATCTGAGTTCCACGCATATGTTAAAGATAGAGTTCACAGAGATAAGTGATATGAAGGATGATCTGCAGAAATTTTGGGACTTACAAAATTTGGGCATTAAGGAACATGAAACTTCAGTCTATGACAAGTTCTCAAATGACATCACATTTACTGGAAAGAAATACCAGGTCAAGTTACCTTTCAAGGATAATCAACCCATGTTACCAGACAATTATACAGTGGCATTGCGTAGACTGACAACAACAATCAAGAAGCTCAAGAACCAACCAGAAATTCTGAAGCAGTATGATGGTGTGATTAGAGAGCAACTGCACAGTGGTGTGGTTGAAATGGTACGACAAGATCAAATACCACCGCCTGGAGATGTCCACTATCTTCCACACAGGCCAGTTGTGAGACTTGACAGAGATGCAACTAAGGTGAGAGTTGTATACGATGCCTCATCTAAAGTGTTTAGGCCTAGTTCAAATGACTGTCTGCACATTGGACCTTCTCTTTATCCCTTGTTATTTGACATTTTGCTTAGGTTTAGAGTCCATGAAGTTGTCCTAACTGCAGACATTGAGAAGGCGTTTTTGAACATTGAGATTGATCCTGAACACAGGAACTTTGTGAGATTTTTATGGGTTGAAGATCCGAATAAGGAAAGTCCAGAAGTCAAGGTACTACGTTTTGCACGTGTGGTGTTTTGTGTAAACTCAAGTCCTTTCATTCTAAATGCCACAATGAGACACCATTTGAACACATGTTTGCCAGTGGACAGTGCACTTGCAAGAGACCTGTTGAAGCCTTTATATGTTGATGACTATGTGTCTGGAAATGGTGACGTGGATAGTGCGTTCAAATTGGCTAAGAAGATAAAGCTCTGTCTTAAGTCAGGAGGCTTCAATATGAGAAAGTGGATTAGCAATTCAGAACGTCTGCTGAATTTTACTGGAACAAGATGAGGCTTTCAGTGACGACTTTGAAAAGAGCAATAGAGCTAGAGTGGAAGATGAAGATGAAAGCTTCTCTAAATCAGTTGAAAAGGAGCAAAGGGTTTTGGGAATGCTTTGGAACCCAACCCAAGATGAACTGATTTATGATCTGAACAAGACATTGGGAGATGTAGATGCCCAACCAGCAACAAGAAGATTGATTCTCAGTACAGCTACAAGGTTTTTTGACCCCTTGGGGTTGATAGCTCCGGTCATTCTTCCATTCAAGATGATGTTTCAGAAACTTTGCAAGGCTGGAAAAGACTGGGACGAGTTGGTCGATGCTGAACTCAATCACCAGTGGCTGGCGACTCTATCGGATTTGAGACAGGCTGGAAGAGTGAGCTTTAAGAGGTGTTATGGTAAGGGATTGAATGGAGACAAGGTCAATTCAGTCCAACTTCACTGTTTTGCTGACGCATCGGAAAAGGCTTATGGAGCTGTGGTCTACATGAGAGTAGAGTATGAGGCGAGGGTGAAATGTCAGAGAGTATCTTCGAAGACAAGAGTTGCACCTTTAGCTAAACAAACTATCCTTCGTCTGGAGTTGCTGTCCAACTTAACTGCGACCAGATTGTTGAACAGCGTGAGTCAAGCATCATTAGACGACGTAAAAAATTGACGATATTTTTAAACTGGACAGATTCCACGATTTCGCTGGGGTGGATCACAAACACTGATAAGGAGTACAAGCAGTTTGTCGAGAACCGAGTGGCCGAAATTCGAAGAAATTCACGCCCTGAGAAGTGGGGGTACTGTCCTACGGCAGACAATCTAGCTGATATAGCGTCCAGAGGAATCAAGTGTACTGAGTTGAAAGAAAATAGCCTGTGGTTGCATGGACCCGACTTCCTGTCTAAGAGTAGTGAGCCATGACCAGTTCAACCCACAGTTGTACAAGCCAGGGAAGATTTAAGCGAACTGTAATCCTTTAAACCAGCTGTTTCCAGTTAAGTCACCACGTGTGTTCAAGGGAAGGAAAAAGAACCGAGTCTAGCTAACTTAATCAATCTTGAGAACTTTAGTTCTTTAACCAAGCTTCTAAGAGTGACTGTGTTGGTTGTGTTGTTTATTGAGAAATTGAAGAAGACGAGGTCCCGAGAAGGAACGGAAGAAGATTTTACGAAATTGTACAGACAAGCAGGGATGTTATGGATTAGGCACGTTCAGCAAGAGATCCCAAAAAGCGACAAGTATCCACAGATAAAGTCATCATTAGGACTTTATCGAGACGAAGAGGGATACTACGATGTCAAAGAAGAATTGGCATGTCTTCCCTACCGTGCGATACACGATTTCCCATAATGTTGCCGAGAAGTCAATATTTCACTAAGTTGGTGATTCTCAAGTGCCATGATCAAGTGATGCACAATGGAGTGGCAGTGACCTTGGTTCAAGTTAGGTCAAGGTATTGGATTGAGAAGGGCAGACAAACGGTGAAGAGTATAATGAACAAGTGTGCATTGTGTAAGAAACTTTAAGGTCGTCCATACGAAACGCCACCTACCTCTCAACTTCCAGGGTTCAGATTGTCCGACGAATTTGCATGTACAAGTATAGGAGTTGACTTTGCGGGCCCCGTTTATGTCAAGGACATTTAACACAAGAGTGATGATATGAACAAGGCATACATCGTGTTACACACATGTGCCTCCAGTTGTGCAGTTCATCTCGACGTCGTCCCGAGGTTGACAACCGAAGCTTTCGTGAGAAGTTTTAAAAGGTTCATTGCCAGACGAGGTGTTCCAAATCTTGTAGTGTCAGATAATGGATCCACTTTCAAGAGTGAAGAGCTGAAGAAGTTGCTAGCAGACCACCGCATAGAATGGAAATTTAATGTCGCGTTAGCTCCTTGGTGGGGAGGATTTTTTGAACGTCTCGTTAGATCAACTAAACTGTCTCAAGAAAGCCGTAGGAACCGCGAGAGTCAGCTATGAAGAATTGCTCTCTGTTGTTGTGGAAATAGAGGGAATACTGAATTCACGACCTCTCACGTACGTGGATGATGAATTACGAAGTCCGTTGGCGCCGTCACAATTCGTTATTGGTCGTCGCCTGTTGAGTAAAAAAAGAGAAAACTCCCTCGGAAGCGCCTCAGACCAGAAGTGAATTGTCAAGACGTGCGAAGTATCTGACAACTGTTCTGTCGCAGTTTTGGAGACGTTGGTAGAAGGAGTACTTGACAGAGTTACGTGTCCATCATAATTGCCAACTGAAAAACAGGCAACCAACTGTCAATGTAGGAGACGTTGTTTGCATTCACAAGGACAGGACGCCGAGAGTATTTTTCAATATGGGAGTGGTCAAAGCCCTCATTACAGGACGAGATGGATTTCACCGAGCAGCAGTGTTGAGAACTCGAACTGGAGATCGAGTAATCGACGTGACAAGACCCTTAAAGAAGTTGTTTCCTGTAGAAACTGGATTAGGAGTACATGAACGGCAGAAAGGGAACACTGATTTTCCAATTACCTTTGTGGGAAACGCTGAACAAGAACACGTTGCTGAACATTAAGGATTGCAAAATAAACAATGATGAACCCTCTCTTTTTTTTCTGTTTATGTCGCTACGAACTGCAGTCGTTAATTGTTGATTGACCCTTGTCAATCAAGGAGGGGAGTGTGTTAAAAATAGATTTGACATAAATAAGCATACATTATGTATGGCGGGAAGAAAGTCACGTATAAAAGAAGGACTTAGTCTGAGTTTTCATCGATCGTCGGATCGCTTCGAGTGTCAAGTTGAGTATTGAGTTTTAGATTTCAACCGTGCATAAGGCCTGAAACGGTCGAGTGAAGTGGTAATTCGTATGGAAAATTGTGAAGAGATCATTCACCAGGAAATGAATTAAATATACCTTAAAGATTCATTACAAGAGTCTTCGCTACGATTCTGGGGTTATTTTGTGTGGCGTACGCAGCTCTCTGAGTATCCGTTTCAACTCACGTATGCAAATTTGCAAAATACTTAATATTTACACAACAAGATAAATCGGTAAAGGCAGAAAAATCTCACAAAAACCTTTTTACAGCTAAAATTTTTATTGAAGCAAACACATGTTTGCTATTTTTTTTACATAAGCTTAAAGAAATGTTGACTTCCCAAATGAACTTCATTTTACGTACGAATTTCTGTCATCTTTATGAAAACTGATCCCATATCAAATTTCAACCCACTTGTGCAAATTAGTTAATACTTTCACAACACGATGAATCCACAAAGGCAGAAAAATCTGTGGGCTCGACAGAAATTTTCGCGCGAGCGAGAACCAGCCATATATCAATCCACCAGTAAATTCAAAGCTCTTTTATAGCCACTCTAGAATGAAACTCAACAGAATCGAGACAAGATGACGGCAGTGACCTTTCACAGGTCTGCATATTTATTTCTGTTTATGCAAAACAAATCCAGAGACCAGACGCAACGTATAGCTGAGTTATCATGTGCGCTCTTCTAATCTTTGTCCTTATCACATACTGGACCAAATTGGCTGAGACGGAAGGCCTTTTTTTTCTAATAACGAGGGCACTTTTGGTAATCAAATGATTACTTGATCCTGACTGGTTTAACAATTGCTTATCCAGAGCAAGCGAAGTTATAAGAGAATCTTCTTTCATATTCTGACAGTCCGATTAAACCGCTTTTTGCCCACATACACAATACATTTTAACAAAGGGATGTCTCGAAAACGAAGACCCTAAGACCCCGAAAACACGCAAAAAGGAACCCAAAACCCTCAATTTGGCTAACCCTAGGCCTAAAAGTTGTTCTTTAGGCCTAGAGTGTCAAAGGGCCAATATGTACATGTACATCCAAAGGGAAATTAGGTTGTCCGGCCACACGTGGAGCGTGGTTACTCACTTAGGTATGGCAGGTCACCCAGCTTTCACTTTAAAACAAGTTGTAGCGAACGAAGGACTTGAACTCGAGGTAAATCAAAAAAACAACTTTAGACCTATTGTCGGTCAGATTGAGGGTTTTCGGTTACTTTTTTTGAGTTTTCGGAGTCTTAGAGTCTTAGGATCTTAGTTTTTTCGAGACACCCCATTTTAAGTGATATTTCGGATGACAGAAACAATTTATTGAATTTAATGGAAGCGTGTTAAGTTGTTTGTCGTTTATGGTGGCATTGAAAGGCAGAGCTTCCCTCAATAACTTTAACCTTTATGTGGTAAACATGAAATCGCAATGTGCCCTCGCACAATTAAGGACTAAATACTTTCACTTGTGAAATTACACCTTTCCAGGGTTAGTGAGGTCATCTTGGCTGGAACGGCTTGGAAACAAAAATTTTGACTAATATTTCTAAAAACAACGGGGTTGACATAACAGTTTACTCCTTCATGCCTTGTGAAAATGCAATGTATATACCACTTTCCACGTATGTGGTACGCTGTATTTTAAGCGGGCGTGAAAAAACACGCAAGAATTTATACGTTGAAGAAAGAACATCGATAGCATAAAAAAAGGGCGTCATGCCTGAGAGATGGAGATCTTAGCCGCTTACCCATAAGGAGCCCGTCGTAATCTTGCGAGTCACGTTTAAGAAGGGGACCGGGGTTGAGCTTGGATCTCATGCCCAGCATGTGCTTCAAATCGGTATAATGAATTTCATGCCCAGCATGAAAAAAAAAAAAAGGCAGAACGTCACACTGGGCATGTAAGTCAGCTCTTTATAGCAATTTCATGCGTAGAATGATTTTAAGAAACCCTAAAAGTGACCTGTTCACCAAAGCGTGTGGTTTGGTTTGACCTACAATCGTGGTCAAAAGTTGTTGGGAAGGTTGCGGGCATCAGTTCACTTCACACCTAATTCGATTTTTCTAACTATTGGCTGAAGTATTTGGGAAATACCATGCTCTTGTGGCCCCCCTCCCCCATATTCAATGTTGGAGTTCTTCAGGTAAGAAAAGTCACCATTTTTTTCCCTGGAAAATCCAACATTGAAAAGGGGGAGGGGGGTTATCTGTAAAATGAAGCTACCTTCCCAACACTTTTGTCCATGATTGTCTGAAAACAACTGTAAACAGTTTTTGGCGTATAACACAAAATTTACGGAAGCTATGCAGTTGCTATTCTCCATAATTACGGTTCCATGGATTATCTTTATTGTCGTTGTTTTTGGGCCCCAGTCACAGAACATGGAATTTGCTAAAGCCACCTTTGTGCTCACTCCGAGGAGTGGTTTTCCGTGACACAATAACAATGAGTTACAAAATATTTAGAAGACAAGTCACCTGTTAATGGTCGACATATTGTTCTTTGAGTTACTCCCAAAATAGTAATATAGCAAAGGTTCTTTTTTCCCTAATTCAAACCTCACCAAGACATGTAAACCATGTGCTTGGAACTGAAAATTTGTTGTTGTACTATTGTTTTCCCGGTTTATTAAGTAAATGCATTTTTAGATGGCCTTCAGGTGATGTAGCGAGAGTGAATGGCGACCTATTGACGTATAATTGTTAATACATGACTACAAAACGGTGTTTCACGCAGTACTCCACACAGTACTCCACAAGTATGTGGCAATTTCCGAGGCCAGTAAGGTACGTTTTGATACAACTTGAATGGAAAATGATATAATTTAATACTGCAAAGTAACTGATTGTGAATTTGTCCCTTGGAATAAAGAAATTCCTTCATTTTGAACAGTACTCCCTTCTATTGCGGGAACTTAAAAGATTAATTGAGTAATAAGTTCTCATTTATATTCGTTCGATGGAGTACTGTGTAAATAGTGTTTAAAACCAAACTTTATAGTCTGCAATCCTATGAAAAAGAAAGTTTGGATTACAATGGTCACTACTAAGCGCTCAGTTGAAGCCAAGACGAACAAAACAGCGACATTTTCCTCGGAATGAATGGAGTACTCAGGGGCACCCAACGAGAATATAGTTCAAAACCACTTAAACATAGCATTGTTTAACGTATTTTAGTATTTAAACTGTAGATATAGGCATATATTTATCCCCTAAAAATTTTTCATCTGTTCGGATTTCCTAGCTGAAAGTCTAGTGGTCCGAGATTTTTAGGGATCAAAACTTACTTTTTCGAAAAATTTAGCCAGAAGAAAGGCTCCCGAAAATTCTAGGTGACCTTTTTGAAGTAAAAATCCGTTAAAAATGGGCAATTTTACAAAATTTTAGATGTTCGAAAATCCTAGGACAGGCAGGCAAGCAATAAATTTTACAACAAATGTTACGAAAATTCTAGATCTCAAATCGTCTTCCGAACAGATATTTTCCGAAAATTGACGTTGGGTGCCCCTGAGTACTGTTGAGGAGAACTGTGTAGCATTGACTATATGACTGTAACCTGATCCTCGAGGCTACACACAGGGTTCAATAACATTTGGAAGCCACTTACGACCTATCCTAGCAAAATCTATCGCGTATTTATGGCAAATATTGCATATCTAACAACAGCAAATAGATATATGGTACAGCTTACCGGGAATTATTCTTATTCATTTCGTAAACATCCCACGTTACTATTTGCGAGATTATCAACAAGAAAATATGAAGACGTTATTTGAGCTTGATTTCAGCAATAACTTGAACGAAACATATCGAAATGCTAATATTTTGCCACTTCTTCGAGTTAAAGGAATGAAACCATGTGTATAAAATCGCATTTATTGCGCTTCGACCTTTTTCAGACAATCGTGGTCAAAAGTTGTTGGGAAGGTTGCGGGCATCAGCTCACTTCACACCTAATTCGATTTTTCTAACTATTGGCTGAAGTATTTGGGAAATACCATGCTCTTGTGGCCCCCCTCCCCCATATTCAATGTTGGAGTTCTTCAGGTAAGAAAAGTCACCACATTGAAAAGGGGGGGGGGGGTTTATCTGTAAAATGAAGCTACCTTCCCAACACTTTTGTCCATGATTGTAGTTAGGAGTGTCTTGTCGATGATTCAACGTTCGTCACAGTTGACCATGGAGTGTTATTGAATCGCCTCAGTACGAGCTTTGGAGTCAGGGGATCGGCATTGCAGTGGTTTGCATCCTACCTTCTCAATAGATCACCGCGCGTGTCTTTTGACCAAAATTTATCGGAGAAGTTCAATTTGCGATGTAGTGTTCCTCAAGGATCATGCTTAGGTCCGCTGCTATTTACTATCTATGTGAGTAAGCTTTTTGAGATTATTAAGAACTATCTACCACAATCGTACGCATACGCAGGCGATACTCAGCTGTATCTATCATTCAATGCCGACTTGGCTTGTTCGCAAAACGACGCAATTGAAGCAATAGAGGCATACAGGCTATACGATCGCGGATGATCAAGGAAAAACTACGCCTGAATGATAATAGGACAGAGTTTATGATTATAGGCACCAGAAAGCAACTGACGAAAGTGAACGTTGATGGTCTTACTGTTGGTGAGAGCAGTATAGCTCCCGTAACTTCAGTTAGGAATTTAGGATCATGGTTTGATCAGAACCTGAGTATGATACCACACATCAATAAGATATGTAAAGCTGCGTCTTTTCATATCTACAATATAAGGCGGATCAGAAAGTACCTCACCAACGATGCTACACATACGCTTGTTCACGCCATTGTTATTGGCCGCTTAGACTATTGTAACAGTCTTCTTTATAAAGTTCCCGCGGTACACATAAGTAAGTTACAACGCATCGAAAATGGTGCTGCCCGGCTCGTATGTTCAACACCGAGGTTCTATCATATTACACCCGTCTTATTTTCTTTGCATTGGCTACCCGTTACCTACCGTATCGAGTTTAAAATCTTAATTTTGACGTTTAATTTAAAGCAATATATCAACTGGCGCTGTCCTATATCTGCAATCTAGTTCGATTAAAGAAAAAATTCAAATAGCAGCTTCGTTCTTCTGAAGACAAGGTAATAATGCACGAGTTCAAGTGTTGAAAGATAACGTCGCAAGAAAGTGGAGTGATTTGCAGGAAGTGCAAGCCACTTTGTGCGCAATGTTAGAAGACGCAGATATCGAGCAGAATGTGAGAGTCATAACGACTACGAAGCGCGTGTAATTGAAAGTGTGGCCGAAATAACGAGTTATTTGGCAAGTAAACATGTTCCCGGAGTGAAGTTGGTAGGAATCAATCCACCCGTATCCCAGTCGTCTTCTCAAGTGCAAGTTAAGCTACCCAAGATCAATCTACTAACCTTTGACGAAAATGTTTTGATTTGGCAACCCTATTATCAGTCGATAAAAGTTTCGGTAATTGACAATCCGTCATTAGCAGATGTCCAAAAATTAGAGTATTTAATGAGATCGCTAAAGGGTTCGGCTGCTGAAGCGGTGAAGGCTTGCAGGGGTTCGAGCGAATTATAAGCCAGTTTTGGAAATCCTCAAGGAAAGATTCGGGCATACAAGGTTAATACTTGATGGGCATGTAAGATCCTGGATCCATTTGCCACATTTGAGCTCTGATGATGCAACCTCCATGTGTATGTTTTACGATGAAGTGGTAGGTCACGTTCGTTCTGTTGAGTCCATGGGTGAAAAGTGTAATCCTGAAACTCTGGCACCTGTTCTTGTGCTTCTAATAGTTGACAAGCCGCTAAAAGAAGTTGTGGAAAAATGGCCATTGCCTGTGAAAGAAAAAATGGCCATTGCCTGTGACAGAAAGATTCAGGAAAGCAACGTCTAACGGCCTGTGTTTCCGATGCCTTGAATCTGGCCATAGAGCGGAAATGTGCCAGAAACGTCCATGCAAGCATTGCCAAAGTAGACAGCACAGTCTCCTGCATCAGGAATCAGCTCGTCCTCACTTGGGAAAAATCAAGGTGGAATTGGCCCCTGAATTACCATCCTCGTCGTCAGGTCCTCCTGTGTCGTCTTCAGTTGTTGCAAATTTTGTTGCAGTGAGCTGAGTGGAAAGGTGATTCTGCAGACTGTACCAGCTATTTTCAAAGGATCAAATGGGTGTTCAAAAGTTGTGAGATGTTTCTTTGATCCTGGTTCTCAAACATCGTTAGTTCGGCAGAGTGTAATTGATGAGCTTGGTCTTGATGGGAAGAGTGTCAAAATTGCAGTTTCTGGATTTGGTAGAGAGGCCACCAAGAGCACGTTGCGGAAGAGAATTGCATTTACTGTGGCACCTGTAGACCAGTAATATGCCGGCCAGCTGACGCTGTGGATATTCATCCAACAAGATGGTCTTATCTTCGTAACATAGCATTTCCTGAATAATTCCCTAGAGAGGAACAGGAGATTGATGTGCTTATTGGCTTGGATTTCTATTATCCCTTTGTGACAAGAGAAATTGTAAGAAGGGTTCCCCGTGAGCCATTTGCAGTTCGCACAACTTTGGGTTGGGTCTTCTGTGACCAACAGGTGGACAGGACCAAGAATGCACTGTGTCTCTGAATGTTCAAATTGACGTTGAGGAACAACTGAATGAAACATTTCAAAAGTTCTGGGATTTAGAGTCCATTGGTGTTAGACCTGCTAAAAGTTCAATTTCTACTACTCACGTCGAAGACGTGATCTTGAAGAACTTTAAAGAGACGCTATGTACAATGATGGTCGTTATGAAGTATCCTTACCATGGAAGGAAGATCGCATTGCATTGAAAGATAATAACCGGGAAGCGGAAAATAGGTTGTACAATCTAAAAAAGAAGCTGCTCCATGAGCCAATGAAAGTTTCGTCGTACAGAGACGCGATTAACGAGCATGTTGAGAACGGTGTTGCTGAAGAAGTACCTTGTGATGAAATTACCCCGACAGATGGGAGTCCTGTGTTCGATCTCCTTCATCATGCGATCGTCATGGAAGACAAGCAGACAACCAAGACAAGAGTTGTGTTTGATGCATCAGCAAAAGATAACAATGGTGTCTCTCTGAACAGCTGCGTAGAGCCAGGCCCAGCATTACAGCCAGATTTGATCGGAATTCTTCTGCAATTTTGAGAGAATTATGTTGGTATCATGCGTGTCGACATAGAGAAGATGTTCTTGCAGATTCGGTTAATAGAAGAAGACACAGATTCACACCGGTGTCTATGGAGAGATTTGGACCCCAAAGCCACGCCTAAGATTTACAGAATGACAAGGGTCACATTTGGAGTTGTTTCCAGTCTGTTTCTTGCCATTGGCACTAATCAACAGCATTTTAAAAGGAGTAAAGAAACACTCCTTGTAGCATAGGGTGAAATTTTGAGGAACACTTATGTTAATGACTTTGCTTCTGGGAGAGACAATGTGCAGGAAACACTAAAATTACAGCAAGGTGCTACTGAGCTTATGCAGAGCGCTCCCTTCAATTTGACAAAATGGTGCAGCAATTCGTCTGAGCTTATGGCTGCCATACCCAAGAGGGACAGAGCTGCAATTAGTCTTGTCAACCTGAAAAGTGGTCTAGCAGAAGCACAGCCAATCACGAAAGCATTAGGATTAAAGTGGAATACAAAAAGAGACAACCTTGTCTTTGGAATTAATGTGGACATTGTTAAGTCGAGATAAAAGACAGTGTATCCTAAAAGAAAGGTGGCGTCTTTAGTAGCAAAGATATTTGATCCGATTGGTCTAATCGCTCCCTTTTCAGTGAGGTCAAAATTAATTCTTCAAAGTTTGTGGACCGAGGGTGTTGGATGGGATGAGGAAATTCCCATGGAAGTCTCATTGAAATGGAATCAGTGGGTTCAAGAGCTTTCAGAACTTGAACTCCTTCACATGCTGCTGATTTGCCATTAAGTCAGAATCCTAAAGTGGAGCTCCACGCAGCAGTTCATCTAAAAGTTGTTCGCCAGTCAGTTGTAATGTCCAAGACCCGAGTGGCTCCTGTAAGGAAGATTACCCTTCCGCGCTTAGAGTTGATGGCTGCTGTAATTACTGCTAGACTTTGTGCGTATGTCAAAGGTGCAATCGATTCTCCCATTAGCCGCATTGTTTGTTGGACAGACAATTCTTTAACTTTACACTGGATCAGAGGAGCAGCCTCACAATGGAGACCCTTTGCTGCTACTCGTGTTACTGAAATTCAGTGGTCGTTGGATCCCAGTTTTTTTGGAGGTATTGTCCAGGACCGCAGAACCCAGCTGATCTACCTACTCGAGGCTCATCTGCAAGTCAGTTAAGAGAGAGTCATTTGTGGTGGAAAGGACCCTCTTGGTTGCAAGGATCGGAAAAAATTTGGCCCGAGGATTTAAGGTCAAAACCTTCCAAAGAAATCGTTGACCCAGAGAGGAGGAGTAGAGCTAGTGTCAAATGTGTTGTACAACCCAAAGAGCCATTTATTGACTTCACAAGGTTCAGCCAGTTTATTCGCTTGCCAGGAGCCCATCTGGAGCGTGCAACTTCCATACAGCGTCTGTGAAACGGCGTTTTCACAAATAGGTTTATTTTTAGACTAGCCCTTCCCGCGAAGTAGGTCAAAAAACAAAGGCAGTTCCGGTTCGGCGACCCTATGGCGTCAGCTTAATTTCTTGTAATTGGTCATCGGGCTCCTGTGGGAGTCTCCATCGCGGGAAATTCAATCTAAAAATAAATCGGTCTGTGAAAACGCCGTTGCACGAACACAGTAGAGTTGTAGGTTCCGGGTCATGGGTTCCTGGCTTGCTAAGAACTCTTGCTTGGATCAGAAGATTCGTTAGAAACTCAAGACTGAAAAAAGAGGAAAGAATTGACAGCCCTTTGACTGGTTTAGGGAAACAAAATGCAGCAGAATGGTTGATATCTCATGTACAAGAAGCAAGTTTTCCTGCATAAATTACGTTAAGTAAACGGCATGGTAAAGCGAAAGACAGCAACCTGGCCAATTGAAACCCGTTTATGTGTCCTACTGGTCGTTTCCTTCGTGTTGGAGGAAGAATTCACAAGTCACTATTACCAGAAGAGGAGAAGCATCCTATTATCTTGCCTTCTAACCATCCTGTTGTTAAGTTGTTGATTGATGATGTCCACCGTCGTGAACTACATGCTGGAGTTGAACACACTTTGTCAGTTTGCGACAGAGAGTTTGGTTGATCAAAGGGCGATCGACCGTCCGTAAGACACTAAGGAACTGTCTAATGTGTCGCCATTACCAAACAAAGCCCTTTGGTCAGCAGATGGCACCAATGCCTGAAGACGGAACTAAGCCTGCACCACCTTTCACTAACATGCGTCTAGACTTTGCTGGTCCTTTGTAGCGGAGCTCTGCGCGCGCCGGAGGCGCGCGCGCGCGGAGCACCATAGTTAAGAAAATATGGTAACCTATCGATGTGAGAAAATTTGGTTTTATAGCCATCACGTCATGAACGTCCGTACGTACGTACGTCGTCCGTACGTACGTCCGTCCGCCCCTTCATGTATGCCAATGTGACCAGTACACGTAACCATATCACGGGCTCAAGTTTCGTGCTCATCCAGGACGCAATACTCCATTTGACACTGTAACTACTTTACAGCATACATCTTTGATATTGGACATCAATGTTATGGTCAATTGACACCTGTCAAAACAAGGTATCCGCTGAACAGTATAACGTGACCATATAGCGGGCTCATGTTAAACCTTATCGAGGTCAGCTGTTTTTTGGAAGTTGACTGCTGACCAGGAACTGGTTGTTGATTGGATCGCTGGCTCAAGCCAGGTCAGACACTCACACACACACACACCTGATCAAAGCTTAATTTTCGCGCTCTTTCTGTGGCTCGACGCGGCCACACAGCCATGCTACGTCAGCAAAGCTCTCGACAGTCGATGCTTTTCGTGTTCAGATACGGTTTGGAAGATATATTTTTCTTTCATTTTTCGCTGGTTTCAGTCCAGGTTTAACATAATATACTGTGGTCAGGACACACCGGTGGCTACGTAGTTATTCAAGTCAAGCATTGGAGCGATATAAACTTAAAGCTGAGTGTTTATGTTTAATTTGATTTGGGCTGGAGAGTATTGGAATCAAACCAGACCCAAAGTGCTTTGTCTGAAAAGAAGATTCAATGGAAGTTCTTTGTAGAGAAAGAGTCTCAAGACGCCACTGAAGAAACTATTTGCCAAGGCAATGTTAAATGCCGAGCAGTTAACTACTATTTTGCCGGAAATTGAAGTGCAGTTGAACAGTCGTCCTCTTACTTACCTTGGTGCAGACCCTGATGACTACAGTGTGATTACCCCTGCACAGATTCTGATCAGCAGAAATCTTCAAGCGTGTGTCCAACTAAAGACACTCGTGTTTCCGAACGGACATCAAGAGCCCTCACCAAACGTTTTCAGTATCACCAGAAGCTTGTAAACGGATTTTGGAAGAGGTGGCATGCAGAGTATCTGAAATCCCTGACCTCTCTCAAAAGATGGTATAAGATTGGTCCCGAAATCCGCAAAGGTGACTTGGTCCTTGTGATTGAGGATCGCGTAGCTCGGGAACAGTGGTCACGTGCACAAGTGGAAGACACCCACACAGGCCGCGACGGTCTTGTCCGGTTCGTTACCGTGCCGACCTCATTTGGAAGTCTTACCCATCGTCCAGTGCAGCGGCTACACCTGTTTGAAGACTGTGATGCTAAATTAGCTGTTGAACTTAACTGAACTTATTACATCAAATCAGTTAACAATGGTTTATTTTTTGCAGTTCTATTTTGTTTCCCTAAACTCAAACATTGTGCTACTTTTTCTGATGTGTCCAATAAAGCTGATAAATTAATAAAAAATATTGAAAAAATGTGAATCAATTATTAAAAGTTGTCACATTTTTGGGATCTTTACTGTAAAGAGAAATACTAAGCTTAAGATTTTATATTTGCAGAGGTACAAACTCAGAATATTATGTACTACCTGGCTCCAAACTCATTTTACTATTGGAAAAGATTCCCAAACGATTAAGTCTCCCAAACGTCTGGGGCCCGTTTCTCGAAAGTCCCGAAACTTTACGGGCCATTTCAGGGTGTCTCAATTTCCTTTATATCTCAAGAACGGAGAGGATTTAAGTTGTAAAACTTTACGGACATGTTTCTTTTAGTTAGCTTGAAAACATGTTAAAAGATCGGCCTTCCAAAATAAGCGGTTGGCAGTTTCACAAGTGGCTTTTCGGACCCGAAAAGTTTTCGGGACTTTCGAGAAACAGGCCCCTGGACACTTTTGTATGAAATATGAAATAGCAAACAAGAATTTGTCGAGATTAGCAACGTTTCAGCCCCAGCAATTGATCCAAGGAATCTAGAAATACCTCGACCAGGAAAAGGGGCAGAATAAAAATAGTTGTTAGATCAAAATTAATCACTGCTATTTTAGGTGAATCGGGAAGGACATCTTTAGAAAAATCCTGCACACTTAGAAATACGCTACTGTAGCGAAACCTGCGAAAGGTCCAGCGTATTTCTCCGCCGATATTCCTAAGGAGTCCCCGTACATTTTGTGGTGTGATTGCGACATTTCTAACCCTCGAGCAGACCCTTGCCGAACGAACCAGGCGAGTATGGCGATCAAGTGTTTGCCGTGTAAGAAAACACTCAACGACTTCACGGCCTGCTGACCTCTGATTGGGCAGAAAAACACAAATAATTTCTGGCACCAATCAGTATTCAGAATTACCCCGACTGTTTGGAACTTGTCTGGTAAGACCGTGTCCCCAGGGGCTCTTGTCGCCCTACTACGCTTTTCTTCGTCGCCATTTTCTTTCGCCCGTTTAGACTTCCCCTTGCTTCCACGATCTGCCCCTGGGTCTCCGAGGATGGTGCTAACGTCCTCCCCAGAACTTTGAATTTGGTCAATTTACGTCGTCATTTAGGAGATGACAGCAATGTACCAAAGTGTAAAACGCACGTGCAGAGCTTGCAAAGCCACTGTTTTTGCTCACTAAACCTATTGTTTTGTAGTGTCGTCGCCGTTGCCGTCACCTTCATCGTTTCGTAAGCTCCCTATTTTTATCCCTTAACAAGTCATCACTCAGACCCAGTCTACACTCCATAAATACGCGACGAGCCTTGCACAAAATGATCATAAAATCCCAGTTCGGAACATCCTCCCGCCCGATGCAGGGAGTGCATCACTACATGTAGCTTGTCAACAAAGTTCAATTATAAAGTTCACTAAAATTTTCAACAAGGTCTCATAAATTCATATTTCCCACTGAAAGAAGGAAACAGCATACTCTCTCTATAATTATACAAGTATGTACCTGGACACAGTTGAACAACAAATAATCAAGTGATTTCCGTGTAAGAAGACACGAAACGACTTCACGGCCTGCTGACCTCTGATTGGGCAAAAAAAACACAAATAATTTCTGGAACCGATCAGAATACAGAATTACCCGGACTGATTGGAACTGGTCTGGTAAGACCGTGTCCCCAGGGGCTCTTGTCGCCCTACTATGCTTTTCTTCGTCACCATTTTCTTTCGCCCGTTTAGACTTCGCGCGTTTTCCATTTTCAAAAAATTCCGGAAATTTCGGTGGAAATTTCCATCGGGTGGAAAACGTGTTCCGTTTAACTCAGGTCTGTTCGCCGATTTTACGCGCCAAAATTTGTAAAGTTGTAAATGGAACACACATTTCCATCGGAAAGTTTCCAAAAGGAAAACAGGACTACCTTTTCAGAAGTTCCGTTTATTCCGTAAATTTTCCAGTTGAATGAACCAAAACCGTGTGTTCCATTTACATCCCGACCGGACTTTCCGGAATTTCTTGGTAAATGGAAAACGCCCTTCCTCTTGCCTCCGCGATCTGTCCCTGGGTTTCCGATGATGCATTAGCACATGACGATGAATTTTCAGTTCTCTCTCTACGCTTCCAACCCACTTATACCAGTTTAATTCCTCGACAGTTACTACACATTTTTAACGCGAAACGACAGGAAATAGTTTCGTATGAATAACGCGAACTTTTTAAATGAAGCTCGACTTTCGGATCGAAGAGCAGATGAGTAATGTCTTAATTTTTGTTGTGTTTCTTGAATAAATCGCTCATTTCACTCATTGCTCGTGTAATAAATAGAAGAAATACAAGTGCTTAATTGTCACTCATTGCATATCGCTTGTGTAAGGGAAATCTTTGATCTTTTCATCTTATTTTCGGCATCAAGCCGCAATGCTTTCGTGTACCTTTTGAAGCTTAATAATTTGAACGTCGAAAGTGATCTGATGTATTTACGGCATTTTGTTTATGATAGAGAACGGTCAACAAAAAAACACTCAAAAAGGAAAAAGGAGGCTTGTTGACCCTTGATGTGAGAAGATTCATACATGTATAAGTCATAATGAACGAATGAATGAAGTGCTTTAGTTTTGATAAAAATGGATAATAATGGCTGGCCAAGAGATTCCTTCTTTAATAACTTATATAATTAAACTCATTGCATGAAACATATAAATAACTGAGGGAATTCTTTTAATTAACTAGAGGGTTCAAAACGAAGAATACCACATGGATTTTCCTACAGAGAATCAACAAATCAAAGCGTTTCAAACTGTTTTAGCGATTTGGCAATCATGGAAAAACTTAAGCTTATCGAACCTTAATACGAGAGTATAAAAGCTGGGGAATGAAAATCTATGTGAGCTGATTCAAAAGAATGCCTTTACATAATCTTGGAAATTATAAATGACTGGAAGTTGATGTAGGGTAAACATTGTCTCACTATTGGAGACATCTCAATTTCATGTTTAATAGTTATTAATTACTAAAGTGAAAGTGAGGTTAAAAAGATGTAAAAAAAAAATTTAAAGTCATTTATCATGGAAAACGTGAACAATCTCTCCAGCTCTAGCTTGGCTCAACAACAATGTTGAGGAGCCTGAAAGTTCATCCTCTACCACTCGCACGTTCCACCAAAACAAATGAAAAACAACAGAAGCAATAGTGTCAGACTTTTCAGTGTGCGAAACTTAAGTGGAACCGTTGGTAATTCTTTATTTTAAGATATTAGTTTACACGAATAGTGAAAACCGAGGCTTTTGCAAGGACAAGAACTTGGCGAAAAATTTAAAGTCATCCTTTCGTCTTCTTTTATTCCTATACGTATACATATTACGCTTGCAGGAAATAACACACTCGCATGAAATGACAAAGATTTACTTCTAAATTTTCAGGGAAAAAGTTTCTTGTTGAGTGGAGCCCATTGTACCCATCGTGAGTTACAGATCAATTTCATGGAAACATCGCACAGCAGAAAAATGAGCAGTTCATATAATGGACTTTTAAAAATTAAGAAACAAGATTCAGTTGAACAAGCTTGAGGGTAAATTTAGTTTTCTTCTAAAATTCTCTGACAAGAGTAAACTGGCAGACACGCGTTTCTAGACTAAAAGGACGTTCAAAATACGGACTTAATTTGTTATTGTCTTCGGTGATTTTCTATCAAATGAAATCAGGATTGACAAGGCAAGTAGTCTTAACACATGTTTGTTCATCTTTTAATGAACTTCTAAGCACGACTAAGGGCGATACACTGTATTTTTACACTGAAATAACAATAAAGGTTTATAGCAAAATGTGCAGTGCCAGAGCATTTTCTTAGCACACCATAACGTTTCACTTATCTTGTACAATTTCTTGATAATTGATTTCTTTTATTACTCTCAAAAATGTGTGTGTGTATGTGTGTTGGGATGTACAGGGCCGCAAGTTCTTACTGGAATCTCCCCCCTCCCTCCTCTCAACTTCCGCATGATGGTTATCATCGCCCAGAATGCTATTGTCTTGGGCGACATGTACTTACAGAGCCCAGTTTTTCAATGCGCGGAATAATTATTGTATAGATAAAGATTTCGGAATTCCGACTGCACTCGTTAATGAATCGGTGACTGTCAATCAAAAGATCTAATATGAAGTAGCAATAGCGCCCTAATTGAAAGGCGGCACACGCTCTTCACAAAGGGTTTTGTCAACAAAGTCGTGTGCAAGAACATTCTCGTTCTTCTTCTTCTTCTTCTTTTTTTTTTTTTGGCATATCACACTCGGAATGGTCTGAGTGCGGCAGCCAAATGTTTTCCCACAAAACATTCTTCTTTCTAAGCGTAGCCAAAGTGAAAGTGCGGTGCGCGAAACACTTGCTTCTATTTCATTGCTGTCCTTTTTTACCGCTCGACCGGTTAAAGCAATTCATTAGATCAAGTCTTTTACTCGATCGGTTTCAGGGTAGTCTGCACGTTGGTTGAGAATTTTAAAGACATCACAGGTCTTTTCTATTCGTAAGACGGTGGGGAAAATAAAATAAATAGCATTTCTGTTTGAAACCGAGCCGAGCCAAACAAAAAAGAAAAGGCAAGCGACGCGTAACATTGTTGTCCATTGTTTGTGTGAGATAATTATTCAAAATTCTATCCGTTTTAAATTGATCAAAACATATAAAAGGCCCACGCAGTTTCGAGTAATCAGTTGTTAAAAATCACTTGTGAGTAATATGTCCAAGCATGCCAGACACCAGCCCGGCTTTTACACATCATTATTCGATGACGTTTCTGATCGTGGCCTCAGTCATAAATACCGACCCAAGCAAAAGCCCGTTGTTATGGGTATTGCGTGCTTTTGTTTTGGGAGGCGGAGTTTTGCATATTATTATTACTCGCGGGAGTTTCAAAATCAGTCGACCATTCTCCCGAACAGCCTCCGAAAGGCAAATTTGCGGAAGGTTGACGAGTGCGTTCAGAAAACCGCATTTCGATAGTACTTGTAGGTGTCGTAAACCAGCGAAAATTTGCAGGAGCTTTCCTGACACCCGGTACTAACTTTTCCATATGGTGGCCGTAAACTTAACCGATCAGCTCGTCAGAATATTCCGCTTAAAGTACAGCTTCCATACTACAAAGCTCCCAAAGTAGTCGATTTTCAAAGCAAATTTGATAATACTTGTAGAGACCTTAAAAAACAAATATTTGTCCTCAATCATTCATTGATCCTTCCTCTACAAATTCCATATGCTGGTACTTGGCCGGGGAAATTAATATGCCCGTGAAACAGAAAAACGTACGCGCTGGTGGCCACTTATTGGCCGTATTCTTTGTTATCATGCGCACCTTTCTCTAATCAATTTTGAATTTTAGCGCCGGCGCGCATAAAAAGTACCCGGATGTGTCGCGGCATTCTGGGCGATGTGCACAACCTGGTTGCCATTACCTCACACCACACCCAGGAAAGGTCCTGGGAATGAGGTTGGGTACCATGCTTTAAAGTCAGTTATGTGGAATCGTGTGTTCATGTAGGCTCGATATCCGCCGCTCCCCCGAGTTCGGGTATCCTCCCCGAGAAGAGACGGCTGGACGAATGAGCGATAGGTTGTGTCTATGACGTAAATTCAAGTATAATTTGTGCAAAGTTAAAAGCTGCGGGAAAATTGCATTAGACATCCCAAAACACTGATTTTAACAAAACAGTAATTAAATATTAATACTTAAAACGTCTGTGCGAAGTTTTCAGATGATACGAGCTTGAGTTTGTGGTTCAGAATGATCAATGTGCGTGTGAATTCAACCGGCGAACCATCAACAAAATCTTCGGGTGCTTCAGCTCTCAGTCGACCTTATCGGCCCCCTCGTTTTGCCAGCAATAAACTCCGCAGTAATTTCAAATGATCGTGAGGAATTTTACTTGCTCTTACATTAGCGAAGTCTGAAGAGAAATTGTAATAGCAATGGTTTTGCCCTTGGCGCCAACTGGAAAAGTACTAAAGTTTCCGAACTCAGGCGGTAGAAAACGAAACAAAACCAATCTCCAGCTACTCAAACACTTTCCGTTATCGAAATCTTGGATGTATCCTATCTTAAAAGCACTTTAAAGATCTAACAGGCCGGGTCAAAGAATACCTTCGCGCAGTCAAAAAATATAATTTATGCCAGACGGATTTGTGCAGGCAAGTTTCTGATTGGCAAAGATTAACAATGGCTCACATCACACGTCCAGCCGTGATTTCGGCAGTGAGCGCTGGCTCATATCCCGAAACGGCGGCTGGTAATCGAGCCTACGCGAGAGCCATCATGATGGAAATTGAAGCTTCAAAATGAGATGAAAAGGTCAAAAGTTTCCCTTACATGAGCAATATGCAATGAGTGTCAATTTAAAGTGACAACTGACAAGAAAAAAATATTCATAAATAGTACTTACTGAAACATAAAATGCCACAGGCGTCTTCATAGCTGAGTTTATCAACTTTGCGATGCACCCAATAATTTTTGACGTGAGCCTGAAATGACGCGAAACGGCTGATTTTGGCTGACGCAAAGGATTAGCTGCGCATGGCTTCATCACTGAACTGCAAAGTTTATTTTTCTCCAGCAAGTGGCATCTGAGTTAAGCAATGACAATGGCGAGAGCAACGAGAACGTCATCTCAAAATATAAATTCACGTTATATGGTAATCATTTCGTGACTATTTCAACCTTTTTAATACGACAAGGGTGTGGTAGTTCCTTAAAAATGACACTAGTCGGAACAGCGGTTAATTTAGGGGACAAATGAAAATTTATTGTCAAGTGCTAACCTTATTTTAAAGACCAAAATGCCAGAAAATGCTTAAGGTGACAACAAAACCATTTCACGTACCTGGAAAAAATGCAAGTTACTTGTAGAGTTGTGGAAGGTTACGCAAACAAAATGTGTAAAAAATTGCTCGGAATGATGAATGAAGAATCATATTATTTCACTTAACCATGGCAAATTACGCAAATGGTCGTGGGTTTGTGATAGATCCAAGCAAGCGGTGAAGAACAAGTTCTGGCTTAATTTCACAATTTTCTGGATTTCTCGACCTAAAAAGCCTCTTACAACGTTTTTTGCTTTCTATAAAATGTTTCAAAGTTCAGTCCACTCTCAAATTTCCTTACATGATTGGCTAATTTTAATGAAATGAAACTGTTAAAAATGCTCAACCGAAAACTTGCTGGATGCCATCTATGTCAAGAACTTTTGAAGGGTAAATTGCTGCTTAAAGTTTATTATCTGCCCAAAGAAAACTGGCTTGTATAAACTATATGCGCCGAAATGTAGAAAGTTAGAACTTGCAGCTGTTTACGGACTGCAAACACATGTATGGCTGCGTACAAAATATCACGAAAGCTGAAATTTCAAGTCAGAATGGTAAGTAATTTTTTACCCACGATTTTTGTGTTCGATAGAACGCATACTATTTTGATCTCTCGCGTGGTTTTTTTGATGACGTTGCTTTCTATGCCAGTTGATTTTGAGGTTTTGGGCGAACTGGCTGGGTGACTGCTGGCATTTCGCGTCGATTTCGTGCGGTAAATCGGTAGCCATAATGATCACAGGAACGCTGATTCTCTGTGTTCGCATATTATTTTCTTCTGTTTCAATTTTTCTCATTTTGAGTTTGTTTTCTGAGTTTGTGAGTTTGTGTCGATTTGTTCAAAGTAGGTCCAGCCAATATGATTGATACTACGCGGCAGAACATCAGGAAGCTGTGTACTGGTCTGTTTTCTAGGAAACAGAGGCCCCAATTCGCATCGCCAGCAAGAGTCCGAGTTGCGATGTGTCGACTTAGTCGCTTTTCACAGGAGCACGTAAAGAACTGAGACAACCGATCGATATATTCCCTTTGGTCACAACAACTGATAAGATGAAATGCCAACCATTTCAATTTGCTCAGCTATGGATTAATTTTCTGAAATACGAGTTTCTGGCCAAACACACAAATCAAAATACACCGTAAACATTTAGCATATAGCCAGTGTCTGACATTTGCAGACTGCAGACTGCAGACTGGCTACAATTAGCACAGATAAACAGTATTTAAGTCTAAGAACCCATTTCAAATAGCGCTGATAAACAGTATTTAAGCCTAAGAACCCATTTCAAATAGCGCTGATAAACAGTATTTAAGTCTAAGACTGACCCATTTCAAAAAGCGCTGATAAACAGTATTTAAGCCGAAGAACCTATTTTAAAACGGTTAGCTTTCAATAATTGAAAGCTAACGTTTTAAAATGGGTGTTTAGACTTGAATACTGTTTATCAGCGCTATTTGTAGCCAGTCTGCAGTCTGCAATCTGCAAATGTCAGACACCGGCATATAGCTGGATTGCCTTCGGGTGGAAATGCACTCACATTCATACGATTTCCGGATCATGTTTACTATAGGTAGTGTCGGTCGACGGCCGATATATCAACCGACACCCGGCCGATATGTCAACCGAGTGTCGACCGGTACTCGGCCGACATATCGACCGGGACTCGACCGGGTATTCGGTCGAGTATCGGTCGAGCATCGGTCGATATATCGACCGATGTGTGTGTCGGCCGATACGGTTTAAGTCTCGTCGACACTCGGTCGATACCTTATTGATACTTTACCGATAGTCTGCCGATACCTTACCGACACTCGGTCGATACTCGGCCGAGCAAGTGTCAGTCGAGTCTCGGTCGATGCTGTGTCGATATCTTACTTTTAAGCTTTGATATAAAAAAAGTTTTATCAAGTTTTATAGTCGGGGGAACTTGCGGCTTGTTAGAACAAATTATTGTTATTATGATTATTATAGTTATGATTATTATTATTACTTTATTGGCCATTATATGACGTTCGGACAAAAGCAGGCAGCTTCCGCGAAGAGCGACGTCGCCGGGAAGAGTTTTCAAGTAAAAGACAAGACAAATATAACATTGAAATCTTTATTATGTACATAGACTATTTGCCCTTCTTGAAAGAAGTACAACTGGTCTTATTTTTCAAGATAATCATTTTCAATTACGAGGAAACCAAAACGTAAAGTACATCTACAAATTTCTAACAAAATTATCCTCTTGTAAGTGATAAACGTATTCTAGCTGAATTTGATATCATATTTTTACGTCACGGACGGCCAGTCTCTTCCGAAGTTTGTTCTCCCATATTAATTTTGTCTTAATCTTCCTCACTCTTTAACATCCTTGTTTATTTTCAGTTTATTATTGTCAAAATTATTATAGTACTTGTTATCAATTGTTTTCTACTTTGAAACCAAAAGTTTTTCTTATAGGTTTTTCTTCAGTTTGACAGAAAACTTCAGGAAAATTACTAAAAATATAGCGATATGGCTGCTTTGAATTTAGTCTACCAACATTGATCCATAGTGGTGGCTTTCGAGATCTCTCAAAATCATAGGTAGTCCAAGCGTAATGTAAGACTTAAAAAAAAAAGGCAATTCTGGACTGCGCGTTCCACTTAATAAGAAACAATTAAATCATTTATTAAAGGTAATTCGAGCGATTTTAGTTCATTTACCCTAACAGCATATAAATGGTAAGAACCAAGAAAGACTAGAATTTCCAGTTCACCTACAAGACTCTTTTTCGAACACGGCGTGAAAGAAAATAATACCATGAACTCTCCAGTCCGAA
>NC_090888.1:22920526-22958026 GCF_036669925.1 Montipora capricornis | reverse complement strand
ACCATCCATGGTAAGACCAAGAAGGCACAGTCACCAGTTTTACCAGAAATCAAGAAGAGAGATTGTCTTGCATCTTACCTCTGGTTGATCTAAGGACGGTATTCAACTTCTTCTCCGACGCTGCATAGATCTTAAGATCATCAATTTAGAGAAGGTCCGTCACCTTAGTGCTCAGTGGCTTAGACAATCTATACCCCTCTGTCGCCTTAAGTGACCATGCGATGGGTTTTAGGCAGATGGTAAAAAGCCTCGGGCATAGCGAGTCTCCTTGGGAAAGACCTCGTTTAAATTGGATAGTCTCTGATATTTCCTTGCCTAACTTTGTTGTGGTGACAATCTTGGTGTTCCACGTGCTGCAAAGCTTGGTAACCACCCTTTCCAACCATCTCGGGAATCGATGTACTTCCATCATTTCGCAGAGCCAATCATGATCAACGGAGTCATATGCCTTTGTGACGTCTACCCACGCCATACTCAGGTTCCTTTTACCACGATGACAGTCTTGTGTGACCATTTTGTCGATCAAAAAATTATCCATTGTGCCACTGCACCCCTTCTTAGCTCCCCTCTGCTCAGCCTCCATTAATTTAAACCATGTTCCTCCAGGTGCTCATCCGTTGGAACTCACAGACATGCAGTAAACCATTTGTAAACTGTGTTGAGGCATGTTATCGGCCTTTGGTTGCTACTTGAAAATTCTCCCGGTTTGGGGATCAGTGATGTTTTGCCCCCCGCAAACCAGATAGGAAAATCAGTCTGGGCCATCGAAATTGCCTTAAAGCTTGCTGTGACACCATTATGCAACACCTCAGCTTTCTTCCACCAGTAGTTTTCCAGTTTCTCTTCTTTCCAATGATCTTAACTGTTTCATCATCCGGTAGGCCCCATTCCGCCTCATCTGGGGGAGGGACACACCCATGTATTGCTCTCTTGACTTCCTGTAGCCATATCGCTGATTTGTCACCAGTCCCCTCTGTCTCCCACACCTCTTTCCAGTATCCACTTGCCTCGTCAATGTTTTCAAACCTTTGTTTGTTTTCCTCACTTGTGTCGGTGCGAGTCTTATATTTTGGTCGTTCACTTGTTTGATTACCAATGTTCTTTGACATGCAATTAAAACCATCATACACTCTTCTCGGGTCCTCTTGGAATTGCCGGTTCAGCACCCTCGATTCCTCCATAACCTTTTTCTTACAAAAACCTCTCTTCAATTACGCAATAGCATCTTGTTTTTATCCATGTAACTTACGAGCTCAGGCACCGAGATTTTCCTACATTCCTTTTCTAAAAAGGCCATGTTCTTACGACCTCTTTTTGTGAGCTTTCGATTTTCTTTTATTCTCTCCATTTCTGCCTTTGCAATTGAGATTTTTTTCCTTGTTTCCATAACTTTTTTCTCATAAACTATCTTCCATTTCGGTGTTGGTTTCCGCGAGTTGTTAGAATGGTCTGGAGTGTTTTTCTTCCATCCTTTTAACAAAAGAAAGGCGACGATCACAGAATACAGAACACAATTCGCGATCCACAAATATTGGAATGGGTGGGCCCCCCCCCCCCCCTTTCTGGGGATAACTCACTTTGGCACATTAGCGTAGTTATGACCTTGTTTATGCTTTTTAAATCGCTCATTGTTGGTCTTTCTTTTGTGTAAAATCACCTTCCGTATTACTAATAGACAAAAGAATGCTACTAGCTGACTCCAATAACTCACGCTCTTTGTCATCGATTGTTGTTGTTTCCACAATCACACTATCCTCTTCTGTTATTTGCATATCTCCACTTTCAGTTCTTTCTACAATATGTAAATTCGTCTCAAATTCCAAGTTCTTACTACAAACTGCCTCCAATAAATAACTTTCAACCACAACCTGTTCCCTTTTTCCACTATTCCTTGTTCCAACATTACCAGCCATCGTCAGTGTTACATTGCCGTGAGTTTTTTCTGTTCTGGCCGCTTGATCCCGTAAATTTTACGCTGTCAGTCCAAGGTCTTCATATCCTCGCTCCTCCCACAACTCCTTCATCAAACACATGTAACCCTTTTTCCTTCCGTTATCTTGAAGCGGAGGGTTATCAGAACTAGTGAGCTCAACAGCTTTCCTCTTGCACTCCAACAAGACACTTGTCATCTCCTCCGTACATTTCATTCTCCCGTTTTTTCTTCCAGTCTATAAACCGCTCGCCATTGATTCGACTCGATTCAATTATGAAACTGTTTTTTTGAAGAATTTGTTCAAAGTTATTTTCCCGTCCAGAGACACCAACTCGTTTGAACAACTTGTCAAACAAGCAGCTAAGCATACTATATACTTTCTGTAAGCGCTCTGATGCTCTAGACTTGACTCGCTTTCAACTGACGAATCTTTTAGCTTAGACTAAAAAAAATACGTCCGTCATACTTGCCGCCATTATTATTATTATTATTGTTATTATTATTATTATTATAATTATTATTATTATTATTATTATTATTATTATTATTATTATCATTTCGTTCATTCGCACGATATGTTGTTAACGTGCTTTGCAAACTAGGCACCAAGCCACGACCTATGGCCTTAGGTGTCTAGTCGGTTCTTCTCAAGATTCTTGCCGTTCCCAACAAGGAGGCTTTTTGTAGTAATAACGTGCAATCTAGTCCAATTTTCTCAGTCAACGATGTTGTCAAATTTTTGCTGAATGTCCCTAGTGCACCAATGACAATTGGTACGACAATTACTTTTCGGCAGCTCCAGATTTTCCCAATCTCTCTTTTTAATTCTTGGTATTTTTTCCAATTTTTCTTGTTTTTTTCCAGCACTCTTGTATCAAAAGGGCACGCGATATCTATCACATAACATCATCTTTCTATCTTATCAAGAAAAACTACATCAGGTCTATTATGCTCAATTTGATGGTCTGTTTGAATTCGGAAGTCCCATAACACCTTTACTTGATCGTTTTCTATAACTCCTTCAGGATCATGATCATACCACTTGTCTTTGCATGGGATGTTAAATTTCTCACAGAGTTTCCAATGGATAACTTGGCCTACCGTATCATGTCGCCAAATTTTATACTCTCTTTGCGCCAATTTCTTACATTCCGCTACAATATGACTTACGGTCTCTTCTCGTTCTCCACATAACCGACACATCGGAGACACATCCTCTTTATCAATCCTGTTTTTAATGCTATTCGTCCGTAATGCTTGGTCTTGTGCAGCGGTTAGCAGTCCTTCAGTTTCATTTTTTTTGTATTCCCCTTTTTAACCAGCCCCAGGATTCTGGGTCCCTTACTTGTTCTGTAGCTGTCTCAAATTGCCCATGTAATGCTCTGTTCTTGTATTTAGACATTCTCTCTTCAGACCCTTCCATTTTTGTAGGCCCCTCCTCCAGAATATTTTCATCCGATACGAAACGAAGTAATCTTTCCTTACTTTCTCCAATGTATCTAAACAGACTGCCCACTTCAATGTTCACACAGTCTTCTGCACTTAGTAATCCACTCCTTCCCGCTGCTCTTTTCAGATACAGTCTATCTACGTCGGCTTGCGGATGGAAGGCTCTGTTTATTGCCAGCAACTTCTCAGTTCATCTTTAGTCCACTCGACAATTCCTGCACTATATCTGATTATCGAGGCACCTCTTGAGTTCATTGCATTTACCACATTTCCACCAGAATTTTCCTTATCCGTGTGAAGTATTCCTTACATATCACTATTTTCATGGCTGCATGAGTCAGGGATCATGTCAAAGGCTTTTCTATAATCAATCCACGTCATTCCAAGACCGGTTTTTCTCCTCTTACAGTTCTTGATAATCATCTTATCGATAAGCAATTGATATTTATTATTCCAACAACAACAAGTGCCTGAGAATATTGCCGAAATTTGGTGATGCTACCACTGGATATTGCTTCTGATTGGTGGAATCAAATTTCCTATGCAGTTCAACCAATCAGAAGCACTACCCAAATCTGGGTTGTGACGCCACATCAGTATGGAATTTGTGTGCTCCTTTCTCAAACGTCATTTGGCGGGGAAACCAGTGGTTATGTCGCTAAATGTCGGCTGTTTTCTCAAGCTACAACAACAAAAATAATAAAACATAAGGATTCTGTTTATATAGAAGAGGGGAAGGGGTCCCTTAACAGCAGTGATATTCCTTCTAGACTTTCAGGTCCCATAACTTTCTGCAGACATCTGCTGCAAACATGTTTGGCTCCACAGGAGGGGAGGCTAGGCATTTAAACTAAAAAAAGATTTTCTGTTAAAATGCTTCATCCCAGCTACCAGGGAATTTGTGGATATTTAAGTCACTAACCTTTGATAAAACATTGGATGTAAGTTCCTGAAAATTATAGGAACAAATGTCAAACCTCCCTCCTGCCTAAAAGCAATCCTTGCCCCCCTTGTGCTCATGAGAAATTAACATGCAAGGAACTGATATTAGAGAAGTACAGAAGGCACAATTTTCTATCTTCAGAACATTGATTGATTGTCAAATTTAATCTCTTGGTTTAACAAATAAATAAACTTGTAATTTCACATTGAAAGTGTAGCTGGAGGTGTGGCTTGCATAAAAAAAGCCATTTCATACTACTTCATACTGCTAATATTGTAGTCAATCAATATTCTAGATCTCTATTAAAAAGCTGAGAAAAAACAGTGAAAATCAGAAAAAAATGAAAGCTATTCTGGAGTCATGCTCAGTTAATGATCACTTAAACGTTGAGCAAGCAAGCTTGAACATCATAAGCTTATGCAGAGGCAACTGTCAATATGTACTTTTTGCATGATGCAGGTTAAATGTTACTAATGTATAAGATAGTTTTTGCAGGCTACAGGGTAGATTTTCAGTACCTGTTCATTCGAGTTAAAGGTCTAGTCAACTGCAACATAAGGCTACAATCTACTTGAAATACCAGGTAGACTTATTCAAACTCGTTTACGAATTTTCAACCTGCAACATCCCAAAACCGGCATTTGAGCTCATAGTACTAGACTTTCAAGATTACTTACCCGACGTAAATGACAAGACATAAAATCAGCCCTTTGCCCCGCACACACCTCTAAGCTGAGTTAAATCCATTGAACATTTCAAAACCTTCATGTTCAGAAACTTTCCATCTTTAAAATCACGAGTTGATAAGTTTAAGTCCTAAGATTAAGTCAATCGATGAACAGGAGCTGAAAGTTGAGAAACCCAAGCAGTGTTGCTGCAATATCTGTCTGACATGGCTTAAAAGGAGCGAACATAATTATTGCTATCACCCACTAAACGAAAAGGTGCAAAGGATTTAAAACGGTCTGCTACACCAGCCCATTTCTTTTTGCTTCTTGGCCTGGTAAACATGGCTGACAATTCCCTTTCGACCACGTGACTTTTAATTCCGCACCTTAAAGAGACCTTCTTGACTAAAAAAACACGGGCACACGCGCGTAAATACAATCAGCTTTCACACCCCTCCCTTCGAGACAAATTGTCACAATTTTGCAATATTCTTATTAATTATTTTACAGATTAAAATTATTATTGCATAGTATTCCACCATCTTAAATATTTCCTTGAATTATCCAGCCTATATTTTCTCCTACAAACGCATATATTTTAAAAAGTTTCAGGCTTTTGACCTAATCACCCAATTTTTACACCCAAAACCATCTGGCATATTCTTTTATCTGATTCAACACTTAATTCACTTGAAAGAAAAACTTTAACTTTAACTTTAACTTTAAAATCCTTCCTTAGTATAAAACATTTTTAGCTTAAGTTAAAAATTCAAGAAAACTTTACTGATGAAAATAATAAATTCAGTCAGCAATATTCTTACAACAACACATTAAAGAATTGAAATGCTTCTCAAACTAGCATGGTTTTGACTACTCAAGCATATCATTTTAGTATTAGTAAAATGATAAACAATACTATCTAGTGCAGGGTATCCAAGTTGCAGTTATATGCACTTCTGAACACACAGCCATGTACAATGATTACGCTGCTTAAGGAACTGTGCACGATAAGCCACTTGCACTAAGAGGTCACGTGACCAATGCTTCCTTTGAACAATGAGTTGGAATCTTGCTGATGCCAAAAATTAACAGAGCACATAAAAATTATATTACACCCGAAATTTGACAGGAAATGCATTTAAGGGAGATGTTTTGTGACACTGTGATTTTTCAACAAAGTAGTGTGATTTGCATTGGCCGCCATGTTGGAGGGCATACTCCACTTTGCATCTAAAAAGCCACGTGTTCGCTTCCCTGCATCATCGTGTAACCCCATTTCACGTTTGAGTTGCTCTGCCACTACTTCCTTACTCCTAAGAGTCCGTTTTCCATCAGCAATAGATAACTCTGCAGGACTAGGTTGAAGTTTCACCTCCACAGTCAACTTTGAGTAATGTTTTAGTACTTCGACTGCATGGTGGAGGCTGTTGTCATCGCTTTCCTCAATTTCCACCTTGACCACTTCATCGCCAGTGTCAAAGTCGTATGTTACACAAATCAATTATTTACGTACATGAAATATTTTGGCCACTTTTGCAATAAACTCCCTACTAACTATGCTTGTGGTCATCTTATTGTTTACTTGTACCATTTTGTAATTTTTTGAGGCAACTGTCCTCATATTCCACACCCGTGACACCTTTAAAACATGATAACAATTAACTGGAAGTACTAAAAAAATCATTAATAAATAAAGTTTGTTGGACTAATTTAGCTGCCGTACACTTATTTGAGAAGAGGCACTCTTGAATTCCGACAGCATCCTTTCTGTTCATCTGGTAATAAGTTTGTGTTCTCTAGGTGTTGATAGAGGTCGTTTGACATTATTCCTGTAAGCAATTTCCACACTTGAGGTAGACACGTTATGGGTCTAAAGTTCGATGCTATGCTTCCCTTCTCCTTGTCCTTGATAATCAATACTATACGTCCTTTAGTAAACCAGGCCGGAGTATCATTATTATCAATGCAGTCTTGCAACTGGATGGCTAATCTCTCTCTACATGATATATTCTTCAGCCAAAATTCCTGTAAGCCATCTAATCCAGGAGCTTTCCAGTTGGCTGTCTTCTTCAGCTGCTTGTTTATTCCTTCCACATTAATTACAAACTTACTCTGCTGGTTTATTCCTGTTAGGTTTCTTTCCAATCCTTTTAGCCATTCAGCATTCGCATTGTGTTTTACTGGGTTATCCCATATGTTACTCCAAAAATTCTTAATTTCCTCCCTATCTGGGATAGTAGTATCATCGTTCTCGTCCGTCTCCAGCATCACAAAGAGACGTTTTTGGTTGGTACGAAACATTCGGTTTTGTCTATACTGGTCTACCCTTTCTTGATAGCGTTTGACGTTTGCAGTTTTGGCTAATATTCGTTGTTTCAGTTCTTCAATTACCATGGTCACTCCTTTCTTTTTCAAGTAAATCTCCGTTCTAGACCTTCCCGCACTGTAATGTTTTGCAGCTCACCTGATTTAAGTCTTTCCAGTCTACTAAGATCTTTCCTTAGTTGGGAAATCTGGAGTTTAGTTGGGAAATCTGGAGTTTAATCCTTTTTTTGCACTATGGAAAAATTATTATTATTATTATTATTATTATTATTATTATAACATCCCATTTTCTTAATTCAAAAGAAAAGTGAATCCCATTTCCCTTCAATGATCCTTGTTTGCTGTAGCGTTTGGTCGTAACATAATTGGTGCCTGATCTTTGTACCCGCATTTGTTTTTCCGATTCAAAAATATCTGCGTCCGCACGTAGTGCATTTCAGTAGTTTTCAACGTCCTCACGTATCTGGATACACTCTAGTAAATAAACAAGGTGAGTTGACTTCTTTGTTTCGTTCATTCATTGATAACATTTTGCTTCTTTGTTCCTTTGTCGTGAAACTAACTCAAAAAACAAAATAGATGCCTTTAACAATGTTGTTGATGACGTGACCCTTTTCACAGCCACGTCTCGGGCGTAACGCCAGCTGGGGCCGCCTATGATAACACAAAATTAATCGATTCTTGGTTTTTTAACGGTTGGGGACCGTTTTGTCTCACGAAATCATTTTGCATAAACTCTCAAGAGAAAAATTCATAGCAAGGTAAAGGTGTTAGGTCAAGAACGTGCCGCATTCTTTTCAGTATCACACGTGATGGTATATGTGACCGTGCTAGACAACTTCTCTTTTATCTGTACAGTACGTATCTCTAGGAAGTAAGCTGTTGTGTCATCGGTCAAGAGTAGGCAATTTTATTCATGTCAATAGACAACGGTTATCCATTTTCAGCCGCTTCACTTCAAAGCGAACAAAGGACGTGTTGTTGAGATGAAAAGAAAGAAGTAAAAAGATGCTCTCAAATTTTGTCTGCCTGTCTATCGTTTTTAGCCAATGCCGATTTTCGCAAACACGAGGAAGATAAAGGCGTTCTTACTTGGCTCATTGCCTGGGTGCGGTCTCAACTTGAACCTAAGGTTCTTATATGGCAAAAGAACTAATTGCTACTAAATGAAAACAGCTTCCCCTCAAGGCTGAAACGAATCTCACATCCTCAGAAGTATCGCGGTAAACATCCGTCTCAGCAAACGGTAAAAGGGGGAGCTTTTCAGCTCGTTAGCTGAGACCAAATGCGGGCTGAATGCACTGGGATTCAAGATAACATGTCAGCACGTTTCCAAATAGGAAATCAATAGTGAGAGATACTGCTGCATTTACCAGTTTCCTCAAGGGCTTTCACCTGTCTCTAAATTCTTTGCAAGTGAAGTCTTACTAGCTTCCAACGATTTTCTCGTCATGAGGGTAAGTTGCTTTAAATATCACTTCTTTCGAAATCGCACTCGTTTTGTGATTGTTGAACAAGTAAACTAATCCTGTTTGTTTTTGCCTTAGTTCTTCAATATTTTTCTCTGCATTGTCGGCCTGACTTGCCCTTTTACAGAAGGAGAGGTAAGTCGACGTCGTTCAAGAAATTTCCAAGAATTGCACATCTGAACGTGTTTCCCTCTGCATATCTCTTCTTGGTCAGTTTTAGATTCCAGTTATACTTTGTTTAGGTCATCGATATGACCCAGACTCGACGGAGCAGGGGCACCCAACGTCAATTTTCGAAAAATATCTGTTCGGAAGACGATTTGAGATCTAGAATTTTTGTAACATTTGTTGTAAAATTTCTTGCTTGCCTGCCTCTCCTAGGATTTTCGAACATATGAAAAATGGTATAATTGCCCATTTTTAACGGATTTTACTCAAAAAAGGCCACCTAGAATTTTCGAGAGCCTTTTTTCTGGCTGAAATTTTCGAAAAGGTAAGTTTTCATCCCTACAGTTTTCGGATCACTAGACCTTCAGCTAGGAAATCCGAACAGATGAAAAAATTTTAGGGGAGAAAAATGTGCCTATAGCAACCGTTTAAATACTAAAATACATTTAACAATGCTATGTTTAAGTGGTTTTGAACTATATCCTCGTTGGGTGCCCCTGACGGAGTTAGAAATAAAAGAGGCATAATTAGCTGGGTAGAATTTACCCAAAATGTTCGGGACGTTCGAGAAACGAACGCCTTGAGACACAAAAATTAACGACAATTATTTTGCTGATCGTGTGCAACCGGATGTTATTTATGCCACGGTAGATAAAAAAGCATATGACAAACATATACAAATCAAGTCTTCATCATCTAAGTTCAGTAAATTAGGGAAATACCTTAGCATATAAAGTCGGCTGAAAATCTGGTGCATGCTCTGGTCACTTTTAGAATAGATTTTGGCAATGCGTTATTCTATGCAAAGGTCCAGAATGAAGCAGCACTGAATATTAGCTTAACCCCTAAACAGATCATGTAACACAACTGGTTACCATTAAAGGAAAGAATTTTACAAAACCTACAGTACTGTTGGTTGCGAAAAAGTTTAAATAGATTAACACCGACGACGGTGAAGGCGTTCTTAAGTACGATTCGTCTAACAGCGATGAAGATTCAGAAGAACAGTCCCTAGGTGATGAAAACGACTTCCTTCTCGAAACGGTTTCCCGGTTCCGAAGAACTATTCGCTTCAATGACAGAATTATATTGAAAGCCATTGTTTTATTTGACTGAAAAGTCTGAAAATACGTCTTAATGGATGCTACTGAAAACACTTTAAAGGTATTATTTTATTTTTAATGACTAGAGAGTTAAAGCTTCACTTTTACGACAAACGTGACCATTTTCCTCATCTTTCGAAACGCCTGCTTGTCGCAGTTTGCCATTTTTAGCTTTACGGGATTGTTTTCATGCTAATTAGGAATTTTAGGAAGACAAGACGCCTCCAAAGGCGTATTCGTGGCATGCGCAAACAGTTAACACAAATTGTCCACTTACAGTGAACTTCAAGTACAGGTAAACTTCATAAATGGCAAGAGATTACCAGAAAGATACATCAGTAATATAACTTGAAGTTGTCTGTTGTAAAAACTCATTATTAATGTAACTAAATTTGCAAATGCAAACAAGGAAGCCCTGTTAGCGGGTTCTCGGGGTACGGGATCTTTCATTTATTTATTTTTTGGAATGACAAAATTTATTTATTTACTTAATTTATACACGGTAAAAAATTCATCAGGTACAATTCCAAAAAAGAGATTTGTAAAATCCTAAAATCTTAAAATCTAAAATCCTAATCCTATTATTACATTAATTTACAAAATAAGCTACCTACAGACCTGATTGCCATGAATGCCGTGTATTTAAAAATTTTGATAGAGAAGGCGTTTAAATTGATCTATGGAACTAGATTCCCTAATGTTACGATGTAAGCTGTTCGAAAGAGTTGCGCCGCTGTAACTAAAACTATTTTTCATGTAGTTTGTTCTCGGAAACGGAACAACAAGTTTATTTGCCGAATCCCTCAGAGCATAGTTTGATACATTACGCGTTACAAATTTAGACGTGAGATATTCGGGAACCAGACCATTTAAAGACTTGAAAACCATTAAAGCTTTCTGAATTTGACGTTGAGAATTTAAGTCTTTCCAGCTGAGTTTGTCAAACAAGGAATTAACATCAGCGTCATAGCTCGATGAAGTTATCACTCGTGCAGCACGGTTCTGTAGTTTTTGTAGCTTGTTAGATAATGTTTTACCACAATTACCCCAGACTAGGCTGCAGTAATCAAAATGGGGTTGAACTAGTGAGTTGTATATACTGAGTAAAGTTGATTGAGGCACAAATGGCTTAACTCGTTTAATGGCTCCAATTGCGGAAGCAATCTTTTTACACATTAGATACCATGTTAGATTTTCGTCAACATATATTCCACGTGATTTCACTGAGGAAACTTTTTCAATTGGAACATTATCAATGGAGAGTTCAAGAGTATCTGATAGAGTGCTTAATCTTTGCCTGGATCCGATCAACATAAATTCAGTCTTTGTAGCGTTCAAAGTAAGTTTGTTAGACACAAGCCATTTGCTTAGCTTTTCAAGGTCATGAGATATACTAGACTGAATCAGATGTAAATCAGAGCCAGCATAAGTAATATGTGTATCATCAGCATACATTCTAGGAACGCTGAACGATAGACAGTTAGGCAAATCATTAATATAAATTAGAAATAAAAGAGGGCCAAGGATCGTTCCCTGTGGCACACCGCATTTAAGAGTGGTAAAATCAGAGAGACAACCGTTAACGGAGCACCGTTGTGTGCGATTCGTCAAATATGATTTAAACCAATCAAGCGATTTCCCTTGAATTCCGTACTGATTCATTTTAGTTAATAGTATCTCATGATCAACAGTGTCGAAGGCCTTTTTTAAGTCGAAGAACACTACGGCATTTACGTAGCCACGATCGATATTAAACGCCCAACTGTCAGTGGCTTCAAGAAGAGCACTAACAGTAGAGTGCAAAGACCGGAAACCGGATTGTTGTTTAGAGATGATTCCCTCGTTACTTAAGAAGTTGTATAACTGATCGTACACAATCCTCTCAAACACTTTGGCGACAACTGAAATGACAGAGATAGGTCGGTAGTTGTTCAAATCAAGTGACTCGCCCTGTTTGAACAACGGAATCACTCTGGCACATTTCCAATCGTCAGGAAACTGATGCCAGACATCAAAGATTTATTAAACAGGTCACATAACGGACCTGAAATAATATCAGCACACTCACGAATTAACGTAGCAGAGATATTGACTAACCCAGTAGAATTAGTTTTCGACAATCGATTTAGATGAGTAAAAACAATACTACTAGTAGTTGGACGAAAAGAGAATTTGTTGAAGTTTTCAGGAAAATTGTTTAAATAAGTAGACACTTCGTCCGAAGTAGAAGGTATTTCGCGGGCTAGTCTGGGCCCAATAGTTGAAAAATGTTCGTTAAAGGTATTGGAAATCTCGTTAGAATTACAGATAGATATATCATTTACTTTGACTTCCTTTACCAGCTGGTTGTTCTGACGACGGGACATGAGGTGATTAATATAGTTTTCCAAGTCCTTCGAGAGTTTCCTTCGGATTGAATAAGACTATTATGATCATAGGATGCCTTAGTGGTTTTTACATTATTGTTGATTTTATTTCGTAATTTTCTGTAATTAGCCCAGTCATGAAGATTCTTTGTTTTTATCGCCTTCTTTTCAGCAGCATCACGACAGCCCATATCATTCTTCAAGACTGAATTAATCCAGGGTGAGTTATTCAATTTAGCACGTCTAGTTCGAATTGGAGCATGAGAATTGACAACGCGCAAAAATTTTGTTTTCCAGTTAGACCAAACCAAATTTGGATCTTCAGATTCACCGAAAGACCAGTCTTGTTGGGAGATTTCAGTTCGAAAATTACCTCGATTAAAATTTCTAAAATTTCTATAAGAGATGTAAGAGTTTCCTTTAGATGATAAATCAGAAGAAAGTTTACGATAAACATAGACGAGGCTATGATCGCTGATGCCAATATGGGAGACACCGGAACAGCTTACCTTATCTGCATGATTAGTAAAAATCAAATCGATTAATGTAGATGAGGATTCAGTAACACGAGTTGGTTCATTTATTAATTGATTGAGCCCATATAAATCCGAAATCTCGAGTAAATGACGAGTGTTTGCATCAGGTGTAGAAGAGGCCAAATTACAGTTTAAGTCACCCAACAAATAGTATTCAAGGTCAAGAGAATCAACCTTGTCGATAAATGACTCATAACTTGAAAATAAATCGGTAGGAGAACAGGGAGGTCTGTACCATGTCGCTATCAGAAAAGGCCTAGAGTTCGGTTTACGAATTTCTATGATTAAATTTTCGAGATTAATTACATTTAGATCTGAGCGCACTGCATAAGAATTAGAAGACTTAATATAAAAACCTACTCCTCCACCATTTCTACTTCTGTCACGACGGATAAATTCTACAGTTTTACTTCCTACAGTTTTACTTCCTTCCTTAACTCGGTTCATCCAAAAATTACAAGATCAGCCTTAAATCATCCGAAAAGCTTATTTCAGATCACAGTTCAACAACTTATCATCCTGGGCCAGTTGTTCAAAAGCCGATTAATGCTAATCTCAGGTTAAAAATGAACAAACGAGTTTTATTCTCTACTCCCAAATGCTGTTCAAGGCTGATATTCCGTGAAACTTTACATTAGAAGAAGTCAATAAGCAAAGGAAACTTTCATCAAAAAGTTGAAAACATGAAACAAAAGTTTACACAAATCCTGGATTAAGGTAATCGGCTTTCGAACAACCAGGCCATGTATTCGAATTCCGGTTCCGTAATCCTGGTTTAGTTTCTTGCAAACTGTTTAAATCTGCCGTGGCGAAGACAAGAAGACAACATGTGAACTCCATTTCTCAGAATGCTCAAAAATGTAAAATTCCGTAATTGCGCGTTCTATAGTCCAGTCCAAAGTTCTAGTTTTACAATTCCATAATCTTGATTTCAGTATTAGAGTAACTTGGTACCAAACGTTTCACAATAACTTGAAATCTCGTCAAGAAAAAAGCTTAAATCCAGTAGTCCAGTCTGGGTTGAAATCGCCAAAGCTCTTCCTATTATCGATTCAAAACTCAACAAAAGCTACAAGTAGTAAATAGTTCTCACAAACTACAAAAGTTCGTCATGATTCTACACCCGAGCTGAACAAAAAACTATCAAACACGAAAACAAAAAACCCTAGTGATCGCTTCTCGAGAAAACACTGTGTAGTTACTGCACTACCACACGTACGCAATGCGCGCATACTTTAAAAAATATCCCGTATCTCCTCAGTTCCCCCGCCCCCCCCCGCCCCCAGCCAAAAATCACATATCCCCACAATAGTTTTACCTAAGTTTTACCATGTCCTGGTCGCTTTTCGGCCTTTTGGCTAAGATTAGTTTCTCGGCCAATGGCTCCGGTCAAGTACCCATGTACTACGTACGGTACTTTTGTCAGTGCCGTAAGAGGCAAGCGCACAACAGTTTCGGTTGTTTCAGACAAACAACCGAAACTGTTCTGGCACAGAGGGTAGGGAAATGCCCGTGGTTTACCAGGGAGGATGTTGAAGATTCGGTCTGATCGACACATAACTAACAACTGCGCTGCGCTTGTTTCTTCAGTAGATTGAAGTTGTCCTTTCGTAATATGTGGTACACGATATTGTTTTGGTATCGTAAATCATTACATTGTCATGGTAGATATCTTTGCTAGATACCCCCTGAGAAGACATGAACGATGGAAGAAAATAAAAGCAAATCGAGAAACATTTAGCTTCAAGGCTGACAAGTTGATCATTTACAACTTCTTTTTCATCACAACCTTCAGCGTGTACTCTAAGCTTCTGACAGCTTTCCAAGACCAGTGTGGGTTGAAGTTACTCCCTTTCCGGCGGGGTTAGTAACTGGATGGGAGACGTCAAAAGATGCAACTTGCTGTCAGGAACATACGACCAAAAATTCTATTTTAATGCCCAAAAATGCGAACAAAGCAAGGCACAGATTTTGTTAGCCTGCCTTACATGTATGCAAAACAAATATTGACACAAAAGTAAATAAATATTGATATGTAGCTTTTAAGGAGAGCAGAATTTGAAGGAACTTTTAGGAAGTGTCGATCGAGAATAAGACAATTTGCGAGATGAAGACATAATAAATTTTGTGCCACGAATATAATACAAGTTACCATCAGCGAAAAACTTTCGGGAGATTTTTGTACGTTCAATCTGAGTTCAATTTTTCTATCGTACAAGGTTTGGTCGTACAAGTAAAATCACAAAATCGAAAGTGACATCGATTTTAGCGCCACCTGTGATCAAGATACCTTTCGTGTTTAATACTGACAACTCACGAAACAAAGGATGCATCTGTGACAAAATGACGGCAAGACACCGGGTTTTTGTTAGCTGCCTTACATGTTTTGTTAGCTGAAGTTAAGCTCCTCCGAACGAGGTTAGTACTTGGATGGGGGACCGCTGCGAAGTCCCCCTGACGGACATCAGTAATTCGTTTTTTTTTAAATTTCATTTCATTTTTTATTTTGTTTGGCCGTTGAAATCTATTTTCTTATTTTCTTTCTACGTCAAAACGGCTGAACAAACCGGTTCCCAAGAAATATTAGAGTATTCGTGCTATGCAAAATACTTCTAATCAAGTATTCGTTCTGTGCAAAATACCGTAATGTTCACAGCGGAACACACAAGTATAAATACGAAGCAAGATCTAGAAATAACGTAGAAAATTCTTCTTACCTTTAAAGCTTGTCTTTCTCAAAGAAAAACATCTGTCCACTTTATCGAATATTTTAATACTGTGTCAATCATGGCCGGCCGAAAGATTCCACGATAAATAATTGCTTTCCTCGTTGCAACAGAACGGTGTAGCGGTGGTCGAGTGATTTAACGAGTGGTTTAACGGGCAGATGATCGCGAAGCGGAGGGAAAGTATATGGTTTCTATTTGAGGCAGGGAACTTCGGATATACTGAAGGGTAAAAACGTAGATTCACCCGATCGGAGCTAAGTTCAATATCCGTGGGGTTGCACATTTGTGACTACCAACAAAAAAAAAATAAAATTTGACACAAGCCCGGTTTTAAGTCGTGGTATGCCTTCGGCATTCCACGTAATAACTTGAAATCTCGTCAAGGAAAGAGCTTAAATCCAGTAGTACAGTCTGGGTTGAAATCGGCAAAACTCTTTCTATTATCGATTCAAAACTCAACAAAAGCTCTAAGTAGTAAATAGTTCTCACAAACTACAAAAGTTCGTCATGATTCTACACTCGAGCTGAACAAAAAACTATCAAACACGAAAACAAAAAAACCTAGTGATCGCTTCTCGAGAAAACACTGTCTAGTTACTGCACTACCACACGTACGCAATACGCTCCTACTTTAAAAAATCCCGTATGTCCTCAGTTCCCCCCCCCCCAGCCAAATATCCGTTATCTCCACTATTTTTTTACCTAAGTTTTCCCGTGTCCTGATCGCTTTTCGGCCTTTTGGCTAAGATTAGTTTCTCGGCCAATGGCTACGGTCAAGTACCCATGTACTAACGTACGGTACTTTTGTCAGTGCCGTAAGGGGCAAGCACAGAACAGTTTCGGTTGTTTAAGAAAAACAACCGACACTGTTCTGGCACAGAGGGTAGGGTAATGCCCGTGGTTTACCAGGGAGGATGATGAAGATTCGGTCTGATCGACACATAACTAACAACTGTGGTACACGATATTGTTTTGGTATCGTAAATCATTACAGTGTTATAGTAGATATCTTTGGTAGATACCCCCTGAGAAGACATGTGGTTCAGTAAAGTACTTAACGCAGAACGATTGAAGAAAATAAAAGCAAATCGAGAAACATTTAGCTTCAAGGCTGACAAGTTGATCATTTACAACTTCTTTTTCACCACAAGCTTAAGCGTGTACTCTGAGCTTCTGACAGCTTTCTCCTAATGAAGTATTCGTTCTGTGCAAAATACCGTAATGTTCACAGCGGAACACACAAGTATAAGTACGAAGCAAGATCTAGAAGAAACGTAGAAATTTCTTCTTACCTTTAAAGCTTGTCTTTCTCAAAGAAAAACATCTGTCCACTTTATCGAATATTTTAATACTGTGTCAATCATGGCCGGCGGAAAGATTCCACGATAAATAATTGCTTTCCTCGTTGCAACAGAACGGTGTAGCGGTGGTGGTAATTCAAATCCTACAGTTTTACTTGCTTCGTTAACTCCTTTCATCCAAAAATTACAGGATCAGCCTTAAATCATCCGAAAAACTTATTACAAATCACAGTTCAACAACTTATCATCCTGGGCCAGTTGTTCAGAAACTGGGTTTTAAAACGAGTTTTATCCTCTACTCCCAAATGCTGTTCAAGGCTGATATTCAGTAAAACTTTACATTAGAAGAAGTCAATCTTGAAAAACAAAAATAAGCAAAGGAAACTGTGAGCAAAAAGTTGAAAACATGAAACAAAAGTTTACGCTAATCCTGGATTAAGGTAATTGGCTTTCGAACAAACGGGCCCTGTAATCGACGTCTGGTTCTGTAATCCTGGTTTAGTTCCTTGCAAACTGTATAAATTTGCCGTGGCGAAGACAACATCAGTGCTCTATTTCTCTCAATGCTCAAAAATTCCGTAATTGCGTGTTCTATAGTCCAGTCCAAAGTTCTAATTTTACAATTCCATAATCTTGATTTCAGTAACTTGGTACCAAACGTTCCACAATAACTTGAAATCTCGTTAAGAAAAATCATTAAATCCAGTAGTCCAGTCCGGATTGAGATCGCCAAAACTCTCTCTATCATCGATTCAAAACTCAACAAAAGCTACAAGTAGTAAATAGTTATCAGAAACTACAACAGTTCGTCCTGATTCTACACTCGAGCTGAACAAAAAACCCAAAAAACCCTCGTCATCGTTTCTCGAGAGAACAGACAAACAGCCGAAACTGTTCTGTGCCTGCCCCTTACGGCACTGAAAAAGTACCGTACGTTGTACAATAGTACTTGACCGTAGCCCTTGGCCAAGAAACTAATCTTAGCCAAAAGCCCGAGAAGCGATCAGGATACGGGATAATTAGGAAAAAAAATTTTGGGGATACGGGATTTCTAGTCTGGAGGTGGGGGGGGTAGAATTGAGGAGATACGGGATATTTTTTAAAGTAAGAACGCATTGCGTGTGGTATTGCAGTAATTTGACAGTGTTTTTTTCCATAACTGTCAACTGAGCTGCGTTTTGTTTTTTCCAGGAGATTCAAGTCCTTGCACAATATGTAGCTCTAATAGTACACGACATTGTTTGGTATCGTAAATCATTACGGTGCCATGGTAGACATCTTGCTATATACCCTCTAAGAAGACATGTGGTTCAGTAAAATACTAAGCCCAGAACGATTGAAGAAAATAACAGGAAATCGAGAAACATTTGGCTTCAAAGCCGATATGTTGATCATTTACAACTTCTTTTTCACCACAAGCTTAAGCGTGTACTCTGAGCTTCTGACACCTTTCCAAGACCAATGTTACTAAAGTTTTTTTTTCCCCTTTCCAGCGGGGTTAGTATCTGGATGGGGGACGTTAAAATATGCGACTTTTGCTGTCAGGAACATACGCCCAAAAATTCTATTTTAACGCTCAAAAATGCGAACAAAGCAAGGTACAGATTTTGCTAGCCTGCTTTATGCAAAACAAATATTGACGAAAAGTAAATAAATATTAATATGTAGCTTTTAAGGAGAGCAGAAGGAACTTTTAGGAAGTGTCGATCGAGAATAAAACAATTTGCCATCAGCGAAAAACATTTCGGGAGATTTTTGTTACGTTCCATCAGAGTTCAATTTTGGTCATACAAGTAAAATCGCAAAATCGGAAGTGACATCGATTTTAGCGGCCGCCTGTGATCAAGTTATACCTTGCGTGTTTACTGACAACTCACGAAACAAAGGATACATCTGTGACAAAATGACGGCATAATACCTGGTTTTTGTTAGTGCGTTTTTTTTTCTTTCAAGTGTTATAAAGTTCGCCAAGATCTATGTGCGAATTTAACATAAAGATCACAATCGTTGATGCTAGTCCAAGTGTCAGCTGAAGTTAAGCTCCTCCGAATGAGGTTAGTACTTGGATGGGGGACGGCTGCGAAGTCCCCGTGACGGCGATAGCTAATTCGTTTTTTTTAAACTTGATTTCATTTTTTATCTTGTTTGGCCGTTCAAAGCTATTTTCTTATTTTCTTTCTACGTCAAAACGGCGAACAAACTGGTTCCCAAGAAATATTGGAGTACGTATTCGTTCTATGCAAAATGCTTCTAATGAAGTATTCGTTGTATGCAAAATAATAATGTTCACAGTGGAACACACAAGTACGAAGCAAGATCTAGAAATAACGTAGAAAATTCTCCTGACCTTTAAAGCTTGCCTTTCTCAAAGAACTAGATGCTTCTGTGAAGCATACACTGGCTTGCCTGTGATACGTGCTACAGAAAATCAGAAGGCACTGAATTGTGTGGTATTGAAATACAGCATTCCAGTCTCTGAAGAATAACAAATAAAAGAGAAGCGAGAAACATTGGCTTCTGGGCTGACATGTTGATAATCTTGAAGTTCCCTCACAACTTCTTTTCACCACAAGTGTGCCCTATGAGCATCCGAAAACTTTGTAATACTAAACTTCACCGAAGTTAAGCCCTGTTTCGCGGGGTTAGTGTTGGGATGGGAGACCAAAACAATAAACCCCTCGTAAAAAACAGAAACATCTGACCGAAAATACTATTAACGCTAACAAATGCGAACTCAGCAAGGTACAGATTCTGGTAGCTTGCTTTATGCAAAACAAATATTGATGAAAAAGCAAATAAATATTGATACACAGTTTTCAGAAAGAGCAGAAGGAAGTTTCCCGGACGGTCGATCGAGAATAAAATATTTACGACATGAAAACAACATTAATTTTGAACCGTGAATATTGAATATAAAAAGTTACGATCAGCGACAAACATTTTGGGAGATTTTTGCTACCTTCAAGTAAATTGCAAAATCGAAAGTGACATGGCCGGAATTCAGCCGTGATTAAGTTACCGCGGCATGTTTACTCGCCAAACAGTGAAGCATCTGTGTCAAATGATGGCAAGATACCGGGTTTTTGTAAGTTTCTTTTTCTGTCAAGTGTTAATAAGTTTGACAATGAAATGAGCGAAGTCAAAACAAAGATCACAATCGCTCAACTCTTGTTTATGCAAAGTCAAAATTTACTCTCCAAGACGCGTACGATGTTATTTATCACCAGGTAATTCCATCATTTTGGAAATAGCAGCTACTTTATTATTCATCTGCGTCACAAGTTTTCACTGATTTTGGGGCTCATTTTGTTGAAACTCAAGCACGCTTCCAACAGGCCTGTGAACCCTTCCTGCTAACAGAGCAATACTAAAAAACTTCTCACATATCACATTTGAACCTTAAGCTCGAAAATTCAATACACAACATGATATCATAATTCACAAAGGCAGAAAATACCACAGAATCCTTTTCCAGCGAAAATTTTATTGAAACAAACAACATATTTGCTCTTAGAGGTGAAAACCTCTTCCTATTTCATTGCATGCGTGAAGACAAGAAACTCAATTGTGTCAAATTACCATGTACTTCAGGTAAATACTGCTCACTTTGATTTCGTCTCGACGGACGATAGATTGTTGTCGAAGTCCAGTACTCGTCGCTTTTAAGATTCATGCCTAGTTTATCCAACTGACTTTCCATTATTGAGCTCCATTAGGGTATATTTTGTTTAAGGATCCACTAAAACGCCATTCGCGTTGCATGACTTTCGACGCCATTGCAGGCTAAGTTGATGATTCTACTGTGTCCACAAGAGAAATCTACGCATTTCCACTACCCTCTCGATCCTAAGAAAATACGCGCAGAAGGCTCTATGCACAAAGGCACTACTCACCCGGGGAGTAACAGGCAAGACTTTTACCGACACGGAAAAAAATACTAAAACGGAAATCTACCTATTTTCCGAATGGGTTTCCCATAGGGCAACCCAGTAAAAAGCATCTATCCACTTTATCGAATAGTTTAATACTGAAACAATCATGGCGGGCGGAAAGATTCTATTATAAATGTTTGCTTTCACCAAGGTGACGGAAGTGTGTCACGGTGGCCGAGTGGTCTAACGCGCTAGCAGAGTAAAATCCTGATAGCTTGGGAAGTATAGGAGTTCTCCTCGGGGCAGGAAAGTTTGGAAATACCGTAGTACCCGATCGGAGATTACTTCAATATCCGTGGGCTATTCCGGCATTCCACGTAAAAAGTATTCTTGTAGATGATTGTATACATTAGCACTCATATCATACATCATTATCGCCGTTTTATGGAACACTGATGCTTAGCCTCTCTACTGCTCAATTAAATCTAAACTTACAACCGAGTTTAACAAAGTGGAAAATATGATTCAATTACTACCGATAATGGACAATCACGCGTCATTTCGGTTTCAAAACTGTAATTGTGAAGTGCTATTATTAATTATTACGATCAATTGGATCATAAAAGGTTGCTGGAAAAGACTACAGGCGTATTCTTAATCAACTTTAGTTGTGACGTCATGATCGGAATCGGGATTGGCCGATAAAAATGTTCTGGATTTCGGGATGAAGGAAAAATTTTGGTCGGGATGGTGGGATTATGTGAGACATCAGACTGTTAAACTGAAGTAAATCGCGGCTCATCTTTTCGAAATATTTCATATTAGCTTCCTTTAATCCTTAATATTCAGATTAGATAGAATTAAAATAATATAAAATTGAAACATCTATTTTTCTTTGAATTATTTCAATTGGAGTTTATATATACAGGATCGATAACTTGTTAACTATTTAAATAGAGGACTTTTTTCCGTGTTTCAATAGCCTCATCTAAACACGAAGCGGAGTTGGGAGAATTCGATACAGTTATGCAAACCCGAGACGCAATCGAGGGTTTGCATACCTGTTGCGAATAGCCCACTTCGGAAAATACCATAATACTCTTTGTTTGTCCCCCCAACTCAACTTTTGCATAAGCATTGTTTTTGTTTTCTCTTGGGACCATTGTAAGTCCATAGAGAAACTGGAAACAACGCTTATGCAAAATTTTTTTTTGGGGTGGGGGGGGGGGGGGGGCAAACAAAGAGTATTATGGTATTTTCTGAAGTAGCCTATTCTCCCAACTCCACATCGTATTTAGATCTGGTTATGGAAACACGTCCTCTATTGTTTTTATAAAATATTTCTCAAAGATGATTCGACAAATGAAGGAAAATGCAGTTTTTTTTATCTGCTTGATTGAAACAGAATTTCTTGATACTCGCTCATATTTCTTACCAGCCAATCAAAACGCGCGTTCGACAAGACATAACCAATCAAAATTCGTGTGATGTCACAGCCGTGTTTCCATACTCTCATCTCGACACAGCTATTGACCAATGAGAGTGCGGGTACTATACTAATTATTTTATAATGACTATTAAGTGACAGAAACTAATAACGAATGCTTTTCGCTTTTGACATATTCATTTAACGTCTCCTTTAGTTTACAGTGAGTGTCGGATCGCCCTTTCGCTAAAGTACTTTGGCCATTAATTAGTGCTTTAAAATGCTCTGTTTTTCTGTCATGTAATCGTCTTTTAGTTTTTCGGATATAAAAATAATTGCAGTCCCAACAGGCAGCTATATATACAATCTTAGACATTTGGCCTCGGCGAAGTCTATCTTTGTAAGGGAAGAGAGATTTAATGCGACGAATGCTTTGACAAATCACTCTTATTTATACACGACATAATTTGTTTACAAACGATTTTGCTTTGTAGCCCTAAATAAGGTAAAACTAAGAAAATTTTCTGTTTGGGAACTCTGATGGTTGGGGTCAAAGGTTTGTTTTGTTGCTTTTGTAAGACATCATTCCTGTGATAATTAACAACACGTTTGGGGTAACCCGGTTTTGTGACAGCAAAGACGATTGTAACAAAGGAGGCGACGAGCAAATGCGGAAACAACGAAAAGTGAGAGTACGGATCAGATTTACTTTGTATTTTCGAGGAGTGAACTAATCCCATTTAGTGTAAAGACCAGTGAAAGTTTTCTCTTGATAAACTGATGTTGAAAAAGCAGTGACGTTTGCCTAAGTACATCAAGAAACGGGATAACATTATATTCTTCAAACTCTATTATAGTAAATTTGATGTTTACATGACAGCTATTGAGATACTGTAGAAATTGAAGAGCATCGTTTTTACTGTCGAACAGAGTGAAAGTATCATCAACGTATCGAAACCAAATAGAAGGACGACCGATGTAATTATTAAGAACCCCCTTCCCTTCGAAATGGCATTGATAAAGATATCGGCTAACACAGGTCCTAAAGGTGAACCCATTGCAACGCCATCAATTTGATCCTAGTAGTCACCATCAATATGCAATATGTCAGCAGCGAAAAGCTGAGTCTTTATTAGTTTTTGTCCTATCTATTGTTACTATTTTAATTGTTTGTTTTAGAGAGTGATCTGTCAGATAATTACTGGGTTGCCAGTAGGGCAAACCCAGTTGGGGTCTGCGTTTAGTTTGTTTCTTTTTTTTTTTTTCTTTTTTTTTTTTTCGTGTCGGTAAAAGTCTTGCCTGTCACTCCCCTGCTAAGTGGTGTCTTTAGGCATAGCGCCTCCTGCGCGTATTTTCTTAGGATCGAGAGGATAGTGGGAAATGCGTAGATTTCTCTGGTGGACACAGTAGAACGATTAACTTAACCGGCAATGGCGTCGAAAGTCATGTAACGCGAATGGCGTTTTAGTGGATCTTTGGACAAAATATACCCTTATGAAGCTCAATAACGGCAAGTCAATTGGATATACGGGCGGTGGGATCTTAAAAGCGACGAGTAATGGACTTTGACAACAATCTATCGCCCGTCGAGCCGAAATCAAAGTGTGCTGTATTTACCTGAAGTACATGGTAATTTGACAAGATTGAGTTTCTTGTCTTTACGCACGCAATGAAATAGGAAGGCCTCTAAGAGCAAATATGTTGTTTGTTTCAATAAATTTTTCGCTGGAAAAGGATTCTGTGGTATTTTCTGCCTTTGTGAATTATAATATCATGTTGTGTATTGAATTTCCGAACTTAAGGTTGAAATGTGATATGGGAGATGTTTTTTAGTATTGCTCTGTAAGCAGGAAGGGTTCACAGGCCTGTTGGAAGCGTGCTTGAGTTTCAACAAAATGAGCCCCAAAATCAGTCAAAAATTGTCACGCAGATGAATAATAAAGTAGCTGCTATTTCCAAAATGATGAAATTACCTGGTGATAAATAACGTCGAACGCCTCTTGGAGAGTAAATTTTGACTTTGCATAAACAAGAGTTGGGCGATTGTGATCTTTGTTCTTGACTTCGCTCATTTCATTGTCAAACTTTATAACACTTGACAGAAAAAGAAACTTACGAAAACCCACTTTCTTGCCATCATTTGACACATATGCTTCACTGTTTGGCGAGTAAACATGCCGCCGTAACTTAATTACGGCCCCGCTGAATTCCGGCGATGTCACTTTCGATCTTGCGATTTATTTGTGCACCCAAACCTAGAATAACAAAATTGAACGTAGCAAAAATCTCCCAAAATGTTTGTCGCTGATCGTAACTGTTTATATTCTATACTCACGGTTCAAAATTAATGTTGTTTTCATGTCGTAATTATGTTATTCTCGAGCAACCGTCCTGGAATCTTCCTTCTGCTCTTTCTAAAAACTGTGTATCAATATTCAGGGCACCCAACGAATCTGTTCCTCACATTATCTGTTCCCCAGAGGAATCTTGCTGGCTGGCAAAAATACAGGTGTTTCGATGAGCTGGCTGGGAAATTTTGTTATTGACAGAGGTTTTGCCTGGGAATTACTGACTTTTTCTAGCATTTCAACACGAGCTGGCTGTAGAAACTCTGAAGAATGAGGACGACTAAAAAAAAAGAAAAAAAAGAAAAAAAAAAGAACGCCTTCCCTCTCCCAGAGAATAGTCACAAACATACGACGGCTGGTCAGAGTGATTGCGCTTGCGGAAAAACCCTGTTTTGTCCCGGTTTTGTCGCTTTTGTTCGGTCGAGGGATTTGAAAGCGCGCGGAATTCCTGGCTGGGAAACCAACCAATTTTATCTAGCTGGCTGGGAAATTTCTTGTGTGTCTTGCTGGGAAAAAGGAACAGATAATGTTTTCCTAGCAACTCTGAAAAACACCTGAAAATGCCTTAATAACATTTATTTTCATTAACTGGGGTATAATAATACATTTTACAACAAATTGGTCGTTGGGTGCTCCCGAATATTTATTTACTTTTGCATCAATATTTGTTTTTGCATAAAGCAAGCTAACAAAATCTGTACCTTGCTGAGTTCGCATTTGTTAGCGTTAATAGTATTTTCGGTCTGATGCTTCTGTTTTGTGAGGGGTATATTGCTTTGGTCTCCCATCCAAACAGTAACCCCGCTGGAGAGGGCTTAACTTCAGTGAACTTTAGTATTACAAAGCTGTCAGATGCTCAGAGGGCACGCTTAAACTTGTAGTGAAAAGAAGTTTATCAACATGTCAGCCCAGAAGCCAATGTTTCTCACTTCCCATTTATTTTCTTCAATCTTTCTGGATTCAGTACTTTGCTAGTAACCACATGTCATGGCACTACAATGATAGACCATACCAAAACAATATTGTGCACTGTTAGAGATAAATATTACGCAAGGAAAGATCTGTTTCGTCGTACGAACGTGTGAGGACCTGTGAGCCAAAGGGCCTCTGCTGGTATGACTTCTTAATGACCCCCAACTTGAAAGAAATTGTCTGGAACGGTGCACGTATCACATGCAACCCAGTGTATCCTCATGGAGGGTCTAGTTCTTTCATGTCTATCTTTAAACACTCCTATGAACTACCTATGAACACATGTTTATATTCAAACTGCTACTATGACCAAGAAATTAATTATTTTTTTTTCTTTAGATTTCAAAACTATGTGAACCTAACACTATATATAAGTGACCCAAGTTTTAAGCCTGGAGTTAAGGAGGCGCGAAAGGGTTTTCAGCAGAGTGCGCGCGCGTAAGACTCGCGTAAGTCACACACGCAATTCTAAGAGCCGATTTACACGGTACGATTTTTGTCGACAAGCTTACGACAAGCCTACGACTCGTTTACGATTGTCGTATACGCTGCGACAATCGTAAACCATGTCGTAGGCCGACTCGTAGAACTGCGCTAAGCTTGTCGCATGCGCCAAAAATCGCACCGTGTAAATTGGCCCTGATTTCGCTCAACTTTGTTTTAATTTTAAAATGGATGGAATGTAAACATTCATCTCCTATTCACGAAAACTACGAAAAGTTTGCACAAACGGTTTAATGTTCTTAAATACGTTTGTGTTGGCCTGTTGCTCCACCGCGCGCAGACTCGAATGAGTGGATGACGCATGCGTAAATGTTAATCTTGTAACACCATTATTTTTCCTGATTTTGCAACTTCTTTCAGATTTAAATGAAGGTATGCAAAAAAATTGAAGAAAATTACATCTAAGTTTATTATCATTATATTACGATTGAAAAAAGATCAAGAGAGAAAAGAAGAATCAGGTTATGCTAGCAAAAGAGAAGGACATGGCTGATTAAATTTTCATTTGGTCAATTATCCTTCCCACTTCAATATAGGAGGCTCCAGTTTCAAGTATATCAAATAACTTTCTTTTTAGGGATTCTTTAAAATATTTTTTTTTGCACCGTTCCAAATTTTGACCCTAACACGCGAGAAATCATTTCGTGTGATATTAATACGAGATTTGTTTGTATAAAAATGATCAGAGGTTGAGGAACGAAATATATTTATTTGTGTGAAAAAAGGAAAAGCTATTTCAAGCCTCCTTAAAAAAGCCACCTGACAGGTGAAATTTGGCTGTTTAATTGTTTTAAAATCTTCAGAGAGCCGGATCGCGGAGAAAATGACGTCAAAGACTCAATGCGTGTGTACGTGGCTGAATTAATATGCAGCACGGGATGCTCAGGCTTTCAGACTTTCAAACTTGCACATAAGACACATTAATTTTACATCCTTAAATTTTAAGCTAGTGAGTAAATGACGTCACTTTTCCCTAATGTAACCCTCTCCCGTCAGCCAGTTTTGAATGTGATTAATGGAGGACCGTGAAATCCAAAACTTAAGCCCTGGCCAAACTATCGAACAAAGTTTGATTGAAGGCTTCAACTTTGCTCGATCCAACATTGCTCGACAGTTTTGCTGCCCATGTTAGAAGATGTTCGTCCAACGTTTTTTGTTCGATCAAATGTTGGATATAGTTTGCTTTTGATCAAACATTACAACCAAAAATTCGGTTTGACGCAGCAATGTTGCAGTGTTTTGCCGCTCTCCCAACGACGTTGTGTCCCGAATCGAGTCATGTACGTACTGCTAGCCAAGCACGAATCGCTATCTTATTTTCAAGCCAAGGCTTCTACCATCATTTGCAACAGAGATAGTGGACAAGGACCAAGGGGAAGTCGTGGTTGTCGATGAACAGACAGAAACCTTGATCACGGAGTAGGAAGCAGGGCCATGTCTGTTGGACACTTTAAGCCTGCTTAATCATTATCGCTGTTTGGAGATGTCTGGTTCAACAGCGTTTAAAATTCCTGCAAATTGATCCGAGCTCATAATCATCATCTCCTAAGCGCGGATGTATCTTGCCAAGAACATACCCTTTTCTACGCGTTCTCTTAACCATTCTTTGGTTTTCCCTTGTTTGAATACGTCCTTTCCGTACTAAACCAACTCCATTAGCATAACGCTACGCCAAATTTTCAAAATTTGCGCCAATTTGAACTTGAATTCGTCAAGTAATGTTGGATAGTGTTTTGCCACTACCTCAACATTTACATCCAACAATGTTGCACGTGGGATTTAACTTTGTTCGATAGTTTGGCCAGGGCTTTACACTCAAAGTAATAAAGCCCTGGCCAAACTATCGAACAAAGTTTGATTCAACGCTTCAACTTTGCTCGATCCAACCGTCAGGCCACCCATGTTGGATGATGTTCGTCCAATATTTGTTATTCGATCAAGTATTGGATGGAGTTTTTGATAAAACATTGCGACCAACACTTCTGCTCGAAACAACAATGTTGCCGTGTTTTGCTGCTATTCCAACGACGTTGTGTCCTGACTCTAGTCACGTTTGAGCTCCTAGACAATCGCGGATCGCTATTTTCTTTTCAAGCCTCGGCTTCTAGCATTATTCGCAACAAAGAAGGCGGACAAGGATCAACAGCCAGAAACCTTGATCAGCCAGTATGAAGCAAGGCAATGTCTTTGGGAGAATCTCAGTCCCCTTAATCACAAACACTCTCTTTGGAGATTTCTGGTTCAATAGAGTTTACAATTTCTGCAAATTGATCACTCTTATCATCTCCTACGCGCGGATGTATCTTGAAGTGAACATACCCTTTTCTACACGCTCTCAGCTTAACCATTTTTGGTTTTCCTCGCTTAAATCCATCATTTCTGTCCTCAAAGAGCTTCAGTAGCACAAACGCTACGAGCGGTTTTCGTTTCCAGTGTTGACGCCATACTTATAATTTTGGTGCCAACTTGAATTGAATGTTTCATCAAGCAATGTTGGATAGTGTTTTGCCACTACCTCAACATTTACATCCAACAATGTTGCATGTGGAATCCAACTTTGTTCCATTGTGTTTGGCCAGGGCTTAAGCCGTTCGATAAAAATCAAAGTTCAAAATTTTGTCAGTCAGTCGTTAAGCAAACACACTTTCAAATTCTGTCGAAAAACACGAAAAAAAGGAAGTGACTTTTCAATTATAGTAGCCCCTTAAGACGAACTATGTTCACTTTGTAAAGCGACTTTCGACGTTTCTGGAAAAAGTGCTATGTAAATAACAAACATCATCATCATCAGCATAATAATTTCAAGCTCAACAACCATGTGCACCCTTTGTGGACCTATTGTTACTACGGACCCAGTTCATTCAACTAACACGTGCACGTCAGCCTTTCCTCTGGTGGAAAAGCCCTGGGAACGATTAAGCCGTGTCTTGCACCGAACATGTCAGCACAAGCAACGACAAGAAGAACAAGGGCGAAATAGAAATTTACAAACTAATATCACTTCTTTCACATTATATTTTCAAGAATGATCATTACAACTTGGAAACTCAAGAAAAGGGGATGACAATCGATGAAGATGTTGAGATTGATGAAGAACAAAATGTCGAGATTTTCCGTGTTCCAGCTCATAACAATGTTCCTGCTTCCAATTTTTATAACGATTTTAAAATGGTAAGTGTTTCAACAGAAAAATCAAATTTACAATTTGCAACAAAATGTCTTCAGACATTTTCGTATTACGACAGATTCCCTCTTCATCAACAAAACAAATACCCTCTCCACCCTCCCCGCGAACAATATTGAGTAGCGCAAACTTCTCGATCACAACCAACTACTAAAATTGATGGATTGGATGCGGGGGTTGGGATGGGGTGCTGAAATGAGTCTTTAAGTTATCAATATATTTAAGTATGAATGAAATACGAACGCGTCACAACACGTTTGTCGCAAATTGTAGGTAACGCTAAGGTGTCAAAACATGAAAGTGCCAGCTGATGTCCAGACCATAAGAAGTGCATGTCCCATTTAGTGTAGTGCAAACAAATTCTTAGTACGAGACGTTTTAGGGCCACGGACGGAAGCCGGAAATGAGATGTTTTCCCTTTTAACTTGTCTTGACACTATCGCATTTATACTTCCACGTAACTTTGCTCCATCAGACACGACCAGTTTAGAAATCTTGGGGAGACAGTCGGTTCACTTCCGGTTTCCTCCTATCCCGGGCTCAAAAGCGTCGCTTGCTTAATAAACTCCCTAGCATCGCTTCGTTTAATCCAACAGTTTCGTCCATGAAACGATATACCTGGTATCCAAAATTAATGCGCTGATCGAGGGACCCACCCTATCACAATTTCTTGTTAGAAGTTTTTTGTTCTTTTCTTTTGAGTCTCTTTTTTAGCCTGGAACCAGGCTATTTACTTGAGGATAGAACAAATTACTCGCAGCTGGCTTATCGCAGAGCGTATTCTTTAGAGAATAAAACATTCCTTTATGGATTTCCTCAGGATGTCTATCCTGTGCATTTTCCCAGTAGCAGCGTGAAGTGAAGAAACCTTTAAGAAATCCTTTGGGAATACTTTTGGGGCGAACCTATGTGTAAAAATCGTACCCAAGCAATTCATTAAAGGTCGCCTTGACAAAAATTGTTTTGTATATTCAGAATATATATAGTACGCCTTGTTTTGGAAGCTTATGGTCAATCAATAGAGCTTTTACTTTGACGACTGGCAGGCACATTGGTTTTCTCAAACAGAAAAAGACCAATTTGGCCAACACGAGGTCATGCAAAAATATTCCGGGTGAAAACGGAACACGAAATAGACATTAACAGAGACAGTCTTGAAAGTGATTTGAAAGTGCACGCTTTAGAGCGAGTTTCAATTGAGTGTCGTAAAACCCAAACCAAAGTAATTACTTTGGCCAATCAATATAAAAAGTCAATATAACGTTTATTAAATATATACACCTTGCAGTCTTTCTTTTCAAAAAGGACGGAGACAATCCGGTAAGCCAATCAAAACTCGAAGTAATTACACGTAGCCGACACAAAGGGCGGGAAAATGTGCACACGCGAGCCACGATTGGTTTTGGTTTCACTTCTGATTGGTTTAAAAAAATGGCGCGAGAACTTTGAACCATCACTGAGTGAGGTAATCATAAACCAAAGCAATTCGCTAATGATGTTGGACTCTCAATTGAAAACCACTCTAAAGGCTACTTTCTTATTCCTAGTCCGATATAAGAATAATAAAATGAATGAAATAAGCTTTTACCGAAGAATGTATTGCAAACACAAAGCATGTGTATTCCCATTTTGTGCCTAATACCTTTAAACAATGACCTAATAATCAGTTCATTAAATTATCGACAGTGCTGGATGCGGCGTTGATCATAGAATCACAATGATCACAGGGAATAGTAATGTATGCAATTGAAAGATCCCTTGATGTGATGAGCAAAGTGTAAAAGTAACAACAAGTCTACCTTTCTATTCAGGGGTTTACTGTCATCAAGATTTTATCAAAAAAAGCTTGTTACATTACCAAAATGGATCCGTCCTTGCCATCTCCACAGAAACTGAAACAGGATATCAAACTAGTAAGTATTTCTACAGTTACACCGTAAAAATAAGGACATCGCTAGGTTGCTACAGTGGTTTCTATTCTTTACTGATAATGCATGAGGATCACGGGTTACCAGTAGCGGGAAATAGCCCCTCCAAATATTTTTACAAAATAAAACCTAGTTATTAATAACGTAAACGTCAAATATGTTAATGCAAGAATCTTCCTTGCATCTTCATTAGACAAAATCACAGCGTGGGTCACTTCCCGTTACCAAAAGGCAAAATCTGCTCACGCCAATGGGTCCAGCTCACAGGCCTTCTCTCACCAAAGGGGTCCTGGCTTTCTGTGGCGTCTTCCCAATTTACAAAGCGGGTGTTTCTCCAATGAACACATCCAACACTGGAGAAGAAAGTAAGTACACAAGATTCAAATACAATTTAAGTCTGTAAATGCAGCAAGAAGTAAGGACTGCAATAAAATAAGACAAGAATCCATCACCCAAGAGTACGATTTACCCACCGTTGCATGGCCTAGTACCCTTCGCCGTCTGAATAGTGTTTATTTTAAAACCAAAACTTGTGAAGTCGTGATTTATTTCAACAAAACAGCACACAATGTATCTGATTTCACTTTTCAAGACAGCCGTTGTCTCGCTTAACATTTCTGAAAGTGGTTTGTTTGAAGACTTCGTTTAGCGACTTTAAAATGATACGTGTTTTCACGCGTAAGATTGAATGAGGAGAGGGCACGTGCCAGTACAATAATAAAAAAATACAGAAAAATAGCACGCCTGTTGTATTTCCGATTTGAATAACCACAAGCCACTCCTCCTTGACCCCTCCTTGGCCGAAAGCAATTGCCAACTCGCTTAAGGTACCTGGTTTGATGGCTTTAAAAATTTAATAAGAATTCTATTGAATTTGCCGACTCGCTTAACTTTGACCGAGTTGGGAAAGGAACTGTTTTTACGGAATTGCCGGTTGTCACTAGCTAAGCGACCTGAAGAGCCGCTCGTGAAAACATGGCCGTTGTTATCAGTGGCCGTGTTTTCACCAGCGGTTTTTAAGGTCGCTTCACGAAGGCTGCAAACAAATCACTTTCAGGAATGTTAAGCGAGATAACGGCTGTCGTGAAAACACAGGCAAATTCTAACTTTTAAATTCTTTAATTTGTATGGCTCATTAGTAATATTGCAACCTAATGTTTCGTTTTGACAGTTATCCTTGTTATTATACCATTGTTGTAAACTTTCTTTCAATTTGAAACGTATTTTATTCAGAGTATTGTTCATTCATTGTTGTTAGTTTAAACTAGGACGTTTACATTCGCGTAACATTCGTTACGTAACGTTAGTTACGTGTTACGTGAAACCTAGAGGAGTGTTGGCACTCAAGTGTCGAGGATTTTGAGAGTTCTAGCTCTTGCGTGATGGCACTGATCGAAGAACGCTGGAGTCGTTAACCGCATGGTTAATTATGTGAAGAGCATCTATCAGGAACGCTGTGATTAGCTGATGTGTTTACTTGTCCAATTAGTTAAACCATCTCTTCGGTAAAGTGGACGTGAAAACACCTGAAAATTTTAAAGTTGCTTAATTAAATATTACATGGCTGTTTTCACTGTATTTTCAGAGTTTCTAAGTTTAAACTAGTGTAAATCGACCTGGTGAAAACACAACGACCTTCGTCAGTTACAAAAAAGTCCGTAACAACTTAAATACGGTTTTCACAACAATGAATAACAAACAGGTTACTTAACAAATAGAAAGAAAACAATATATAGATGTAAAAAACCGTAAAATAGACCAGAAACAATTTAACTGGTGACAGAAATTACGTAGTTGCAACAGCGCAATAGGTTCCCCATAAAGGGCTGTGAATCACTCCACACGACGGAATCCTAACAAAAACTAAACTAAATCCTCCTCAAAAACTAACACTGCCAAATTCCAATTCGATCCGGAATGCACGGACACATGTTGAACGAGCTCCTGAGCGCTCTTAAGGTGTTCCGTGGGTAAAAATAAAAATAAATTCCATTTCAATTTCCAAAGTCCTCAAGAAGGGCCATTTAACAATAAGTATTCTAGTATTCTTTGGGCTTAATAAAAGACAAGAATTTCATTCAAAAATCGCATCCACTACACTTAATTTTAGCGGACGTGGACCCATGTGTTGCGATTTGTTGAATCAAGCACGTCAGCATCTTTCAGCTCTTTCAGTCACGTAACTGCTTCAGTATTTCCCCACGAACTTGCACCTGAAAAAGATGCCAGAATTTTTTTGGCTTTAAGTAAGACAAATTATCGAAGACATTTCATTCGTAAAACTTGAGATTCTGGGCTCATGGTCTGGCAAACTTGTTGTGGTTTCAGTCTTTTACGGAAGCCATTTCTAACTTGTGGATACAGATAGTAAGTAAGTAAGTAAGTAACAACTTTATTTATAGAGGGTAACACATAACAGTTAAAAACTGACAAACCAGTGGCCCTCAAAGATCAGCTTGTGATTTTTGTTTCTAACAGTGTTATTTGTCCACATTCGAGATATTTCAATAAAGAACGGTCCCCATTCATAGTTTCCCCAAAGGCAGCATTCAGTACCTTGTACTGGTTTGGATGGGTCGTTTGTGCGGCAGGCATTTGCTGGTTCTTTGTTTTTTCCCCAATGAAAAACGAATGCTGGGGGCTGAGGATTTGACTCCAAGCTGGCTGTGCACAAATTTATGCAAATTTATATCCAGAGTGCTTTATGGGCACACGTGGAAATAGACCATATTCGTATTGTCAGTATTGGATTGAAACTAGCTTGCAATGGAGGCTAATGCGGGGGAATCTTTTCAAATGCAAATACATTTTAATATATTCCTCTGCATTACCGTCCATTGCAAGCTAGTTCCAGTCCAATACTGAGAATACGAATACGGTCTATTTTAAATAGAGTTCTGGCCCCAGTTGTTCGAAGGGTGGATAGCGCTACCCACCGGATAAATCACTATTCGATGAATAACTCAATTGGTTTTGCTAGTGTTTATCCGCTGGATAGTGATTCATCTGGTGGATAGCGTTATCCACCTTTTGAGGAGGGGTTTAAAAAAAATCTAACAAGCAACATTATTGATTTTTTGGTTTTACTAACCAGCATTCTAGTTCAGACTCGGATCTTAAAGTCGGGCAGTTCCTCGCCGTGTTTTTCGACTAATCTTTCCTTGATCTCTGAGAATCCATCCTTTTTTACATTCTCGTCGTCTCCTTGACCTGGTACAAATAACGAACTGATAAACGAAAATTTCTCGACGAGACCTCGACAATGAATCCATAGCAGGACAATTGAAAAATCTGATTAACAGAAGCGCGTTGGTAATACTTACTTGGTAGGCAAAATCTTTTGGCCGAGCTGCTAGCACCTTCGCTGGCCGCTTTAAAAGTCTTGCTACTTTTACTGGCCACTTCAATTGGTGGGCTCTATGCCCATATCACTACCCACCGTTCTTTCTCTGATGAGTACGTCTCAGTTAGGGTAATTTCATCTTTAATGGCAAAGCGTGTTCCTCTTGGAGGACCGTAAAATCCTATTTCAAGGTTGTCAAACGTGGGCGCTTCAAATTTCTCCCCTTGCGTTGTTAAAATCCAATTTTTCAGCTCGGACGCACTTGAAAATTTGTTCACCTGTTTGAGCTGAAAACTCTCTTTAACGGCTTTCTTATTGTTTGATAACACTTTCAAGCAAATGTTAATGGTCTCCATTACTCTACTTGCATTGATTTGAAAGAGGTTGAAATTCCCACTTCCAGTTATGATCTACTACGTTATGCACCGCGTGCTATGAAACATGGATCATACATCATGGATCACGGGAGCAACCTTAATTGACATTGGTGTATATAGTTTATTTGTTTACTGTTGAACCTGATAAATGAACTGCAATACACCCACGAAAAAGCCCAGAATTTAACATTATTCAGTTTCTTTTGTTTTGCAGTCATTTGGCATCAACCAAGAACAGGTGTCAGACAAATACGGCACGTGATCAATCAACGGAACTTCACCTCCTGCAACGTCGTGCACATGATAGCTAGATTACAAGAGTGCATGACAGCAATTTGGGATCTAAGTTGTCGTGTTAATTCTGGGAGTTTCTATTTTTACGTTTCATGCAATCAGGCTAAATGGAAGCTATATTGGGAATGCGAGGAATTACATATCACCTTCGCGACTCCCGCGTGCTGCGATTTAATATGCCCACTGCCGAATGGATCAGACTAGTACTGTACGGGTCCACAAATGATCCCCAAACTGTATTGCAAATGATCCCAATTTTGGAACGCAAATGATCCCGGAAAAAAAGTTAGGAATGGCATGGAGCGTGGAACGGTCTGGATAGAGAATTGATGTGAAGAGCGCTTATTTTTATTAAAATCACTTTAAATCATGGTTCACACAGGTTTCTGCCTCATTATAGTTTTCCAGAGAGACTGAATTTCGTTTCTTACCTAGCTGTTATCAATGACTTGGACGTAATTCTAAACTGATTGTGACCAGGGACCCGTTTTTCGAACCCTGCGAGCATAGTGTCTTTCGATCTTTCTGAAAAAATCGGGGCTGCCATTGAGCGGCCTCGATTCAGGGACATTTCGGATTGAGCATGCAAATGTATTCGGGTGTCAGTCACGTGAGACCAGTAACTTCAAAACCACGAAACGAAAACAAAGAGTCTTTATATTGGAACAAGTCTGGCAAACACACGCAGGGTTCGAGAAACGGGCCCCTGGTCACAATCAGTTTAGAATTGCGTCCAAGTTAGTCTTTGATGATTATATCCGATAATTAAATGGATCAAATTTGTAACAGCTGGGTATGAAACAAAATTCAGTCTTTCTGGAAAACTATAACGAGGCAGAAACCTGTGTGAGCAATGATTTAAAGTGATTTTAACAAAAATAAGCGTTCTTCGCATTAATTCTCTATCCAGACCATTCCACGTGCACGCTCCACGCCATTCCTAACTTTTTTTCCGGGATCATTTGCGGTCCAAAATTGGGATCATATGCGTTCCGGGATCATTTGTGGTCCAATATGGGGATCCTTTGCGGTCGTGGGGTCCGTTTCTCGAAAGTCCCGAAAGCTTTTCGGGCCCGAAAGTCATTTGTGAACCTGCCAACCGCTTGTTTAGGAAAGCCGATCTTTTGAGATGCTTTCAAGGTAACAAAAATCAAAAGGAATGTGAAGTTCGATGACTTAAATCCTCTCCGTTCCTGAGATACAGAGGGAATTGTGACATCCGAAAATGTCCCGTAGAGTTTCGGGACTTTCGAGAAACGGGCCCCTGGTATAATTTGCGGTACAGTTTGGGGATCATTTGAGGACCCGTACCGTACTCTATTCACTCCACAAGTAACAGAGAGTTGAGAGTGTGTGCGGTGTTTGTCAGATCGACTGATGAGAATGTTTTTGCTTCATAGAATAGTTCTGTATCGCGCATTCCGATTGTAATATCATTAAGCAAATGCTTCATAAACAGAAAAGAGAAGTACGTTTGAAGCTATTTCTTTTTTTGAAAAAAAAAGAATTTGATCGGGCTAGAATGTTAAGTACCACTGGAACATCAGAACAACCAGGTTTTCAAGTGACAAGGAAGGTGATTCTATTAAATGACGAAAGACTCAGTCTTGTCTGACTGACAAAAGGACCGTTCAATTTGACTTTTCTCACAGAAAGTTTGTCAGAATGAAATACGCCCTTGGTTTAGTTAGAATTTTCATCTAGTTGAACCGGTTGAGTTCGTGTGAACATGGTATGAGACAGCACATAAATGAAGCAAGAAAATTTCGTTCTCACAGTTTGCTTGAATGTGAATAGTTTGAAACACAGAATTTACTGGTTTTCAGGGTCGAGTAGTCGTCGCATTAATTGAAAAAATACCTACGGCTTTTATCCAATGAGGGCGGCGTTTAATTTCATCGAGTAATACGATGACAACAGCAACAGATTAAGGAATTTCAAATTGGACTGTATTTTTTCCTGACCAAGATTATTTTGTAGGACTTGTGATTTTGTATTTTATCGCTTTTGAATTAAAATTTGCAGAGTTTAACGGCATTTCTACATTCAAGTTGCTTTTTGTTGTTGTTGTAAGACATATCGCATACCTAATTAGAGGTGTTTACCATTCGATGAATAGCCCGTCATTGACATAGAAATCTTTCACAACTGAACATGATCACCTTAAGTTGATGTTTGCGAACCACAAGTACCCTGAAAGCCTTATCAACAATCTGTCATTTTGTCAGCTTAGTGAGGTCTGTAGATCTGTAGATCTTGATG
>NC_090888.1:22910526-22915526 GCF_036669925.1 Montipora capricornis | reverse complement strand
GTGCCGAAATCCTTGTTATGGGCCCTCAGCAACTTACCAGGATTTGAGTACATGCCATGATTGGTCTTCTAAGAAAAAAAACAAGTTTTCGACAAGACTGGAAATAGCCCATCAGGTTAAAGGGAGATTGGAAACGCACTCCCGCTTGTTCATCGAGTCCGTTGGCGGTCCAGAACGAGGATCTCAGCGCTGCTTCTCAGACGTTACTAACCGTTGTTAGATTACGTGTGCGACGCAGACTATGTCCTTAAAGGCCCGTTACTTCCGAAAATAGTAGTTTATGAAGTAATATGTTTGGTGATTTGCGCCTGAAAAGTTTTCGCAAAGTTCATAACTGTGAGACGTTTACTTTAAGCCCCTCACCAATTTGATACTGGATTACACTGACGAAGATATGTCACGACAGGAAAAATTAATGGTGAGATGCTATTTGCAGTGCTCCACAAAGGCTGGAAAGGTAAAGAAAGACTCCAAACAAAGAAGTCAGTGGCATGCTGTCGTTGCACCCAGCTGTTTGATCGAAACATAGACTTCCAGACCCACCTCATACTGCATGAAACGAGGTCAAAAGCTCCTAGAACTGACATCTGCACTTATTTGAAGACCAACAGCGACAAAAAGGAGAAAAAGTCCCATGCTACTTCTACCAAAAGTCTCAACCATGGCTGAAATGAAACATGCCCAGAGTGTTTCAAACTTTACGCCAATACGCGTTTTCTTCAGAAACACATCGATCAGAGAAGTGCGCATGAAACAAAGGCGAGGAGAAATAACAGCAGGATGAATGCAGAGAAGCAGCAAAGCGGGCATCCAACTTCCGAGTGCGTGCACCAACAGAGCATTCAATACGCCAGTCTTTCTCCCGGCCAGTAGATCTCAAAGAGAAGACATTAGAAAATCTCGTCGGTCTCACGTTGCGCTGGTTTAAAGCAAGCAGAAAAAAGGCGTGACTTGCTCTTTAAAAAAGGGTGGACGAGGGTGTCCATCCATTTTTATCAGACGTAAAGGATGAAGAGGATGGCAGTGATGGTCTCTTCTCCGGAGGGTGACAGCGGAGATGATTCTACGGATAGTTCCTTTTTGTCGTCTACATATACTTATGCGCCAAGAGGGAATATTCCTGGAGAAAATGGTTTGCTTTGAGCACACTGAGAAAAGGTTGCCACCTGTTCTACCTAAATAGTTGCTGGATGATATGATAGTCTACTAAAAGTCCCCAGATTGCTGATTCCATCGTAAGAAGGCTACACGTGGTTGAAGCAGATTTTCGAGCGAATTTACTTCGGAATTTACCAGTTTGGCAATTAATTTTTCTTGAACCACATGAGTTTTAAAAGAAAACATGTACATCCTCAACGAGCGAATGGAAAAGGAAAAAGCCATTTCAGAGTCAAATGTCAATAGCCAGCGAATAGGAATCACGATAAAATTAGAAGCCGTAAACAAAAACTTTATTCCACTTTATCTCTGAAAACGAAATCATCCAATTTTGATGAATTTCATTGCAACACGCCAGGTTGGCTTGGAACAAGAATCAGCAACTGAAATGCAACCAAGAAAGGACGAACTTCAAACAAGTTCCGCTCCAACACTTAAATAACATTTAGGTGCTTTAAACAGACTTCTAAAAACACATCAAGCTAGTGAAATTTCCCCCTAATTTTACGAGAACTCATTTCGATTACGTGTTTAGGGCAACATTTTCTTGTCACTGTCGAGGTACAACGAAAGCCAGTTGAGCAAACGGATTAAGAAAGTACTTCTTCGCTCGCATTTTAGAGCGAAACAAACAAACAAGTCAACTTTTTCTTATGTCCAAAAGAGTTCAGATAATTGTTATTTAATTGCAGTTGACGGTAAAAAATCGATTGTCATTCCTGAACAAAGGAAAAACCGATGAACGCACCTTTTAAAAATACGCATTCACTTTAAATAACACATCCGTAAAAGTAACAAACGGTTTAGTGCCCAAGGAAAGAATTTGTGGAGTAACTTCTTCCACTAAGTATGAGCTATTACTGGTATTCTGTTTTGTAGTTGTCGTTCTCTCTCGCTCTTCTTTCGTTTCTATTCTAGTCCCAACAATGAAATAGTTAATGAAATAGGTCGCAAAAACAAGATGGCAACAGTGAGGGCCTTCTGGGAATGAGGGCACATGTTTTCTTGTTGCGAAATATAACTTAAGGTTTCCGGTGCCTTGCTTCAGTTGGATAATGAAAGTAAATCACCAGCCTGTGTTTCTCTTGTACCTTTAGACTCCCAGAATAGCTCTTAAGAGGTGACGGGGCCTGATTGGAATTGGAATTAGGTAGACAGGTATTGCCATTTGAACGTAGCCGTAACTGAATTTCGCTTTGAGCTCAGCAGTCTCAGTCGGCAGGTATTTTTTGCAGGTTGCAGTTTGTTACATGAATAGCTAACCTAGCTATTCATGTAACAGTCACGGTAAGTATATCCAGTTATAATTAAATTTCAACCTGCAACCTGCGAAAAATACCTGCCGCTCATTGGTGGCAGACTGTACCGATGAAACTCGAGCTGAACGACTCGGCCTTACTTTCTAGTGAAAATTTAATTAGATCCATTCAGAGGGCTCATGCGACAATTGGTACGTTTGGGTTTTAGAGTGGGAATGAACAAAGACAATCTCAACGATTCCTGTACTCGAATGTGATGAGTTACGAGATTTTTCAAGCACGCCGTAACGAGTTAAAGACAGTGGGAAGGGCGGGGGAAGAAGAAGAAAAAGAAGAAGGCGAGGAATGTTCTGCGAAACACACATCGTGTAATCGGCTAACAAGCACACAAGTATTCACACACTCTTTCGATGCATGAATTTGCACTCTTCTCTATAAAAGCAAGCATAGTTTACGTCTTCAGTTTAATGTTGATTAATACTCGGTAAATTGACATGAAAATTGATTCTATTGAAACTGATTCTCTAGACATTTTATGTCTTCCAGACGAAGTGCTAGTAGAGATCCTACAGCTTGTCTGGGACAGTGATGGACCAATCATTTCAAAGAAAAGCACTTCGTAATCTATGAGATCCAAAAATGTTTTGGGTGTAAAATTAACCCTTCCTTGTGCTTTTACATATTCATTGCCGTGAAATTGACGTCTTAAATTCCCACGACCTCCTAGCTCAGTCGGTTGAACAGTGGTTATCTAACCCGAATTCGAAGGCCGTGGGTTCAATTCCCACCCTGGTTTACATTAGTAGGGCTCACATGGTCTTCATGGGTAGAAAACTAGCACTTCATGTTACACTTCATGTCACCGCGCACCGGTGGCTCAGTTGGTTGAGCCCCGGACTGTCACGCGGGAGGGCGTGAGTAAAACCCCGGCCGGACCAACACTCAGGGACATGGAATAACTGAGGAGAAAGTGCGGCCTTTGTAATTACATCTGCAAATGGTTAGCCTCTCTAGTCCTCTCGGATAAGGACGATAAGCCGGAGGTCCCGTCTCACAGCCCTTCAATGTTCATAATCCTGTGGGACGTAAAAGAACCCACCCACTTGTCGCAAAGAGCAGGGCATGTAGATCCCGGTGTTGTGGTCTGTCTTCTGTCAGGAGCCCATCACCCGGAGCGTGCAACTTCCATACAGCGTCTGTGAAAGGGCGTTTTCTCAAATAAGGTAACAGGTTATTATTAATTATGCATCGCTTCTGATTGGCTTTTGAAAACTAATTCGCGTGAAAGGTGTATCTAAAAATAACCTTACTTGTGAAAATGCCGTTGCACAAAAATAGATAAGTTGCACGTTCCGGGTGATGGGCTCCTGCTTCTGTGGTATATCATGGTTGGGAGGGTAAAAAGGGCTCACTTAATTTGGAGCCCCACTCTGTTGTGCGACCCCCACCACAGTTGTGATGAAAGTGGATAAATAAAAATAAATAAATAAGCCCTCCAATAGTTAAGTACGTACAAGGATGCAACTAGATTCATAGAGACAGGAAATGCTTTTAGCTTTTCTCTGAAAACGCAGATGATGGTCATCCGGGATACTGCTCTGATTATTGCGCCCATCGATGCTGCGCATATTTGAATCCATTGGATAATCGGCAAGAATAGACCTTTTAAGCTCGGACGTTTTGTCAGTTCTCAATACTACGTGACGTTAAGTTATTCTAGGGAACAGTTGCTATGAAATTGTGTCCTAAGTCAGTGACTATGTACAACCGTATTAATAAATAATGAATTTACCCTTAAGGATAGCGCTTGGTCTGAATTGGGAAAGCAAAATGTGGACGCCAAAGTGGTCTACAGGGACTACCCTTCGAATGAAAGAATTTGCAGAATCATGTTATTATCCAATTAATGCAAGAACAATTAAAAGACCCATTCTAAACACGAAAACACAATGACATGCTTTGTAAAGATTTTTCAGTCGAGATTACGTTACACTTGATCTCTTGAGCCCCCCCGGGGGGGGGGGAGGGGTGGTACTTCCTATTAATGGGCTAGTGGGGATTTAAAACAAAATAATACTGCAAGACTGGTTGTGGGACTGCGAGGAGAGATATTTTTTGATTTCCCAATTTTCGTCAGTCAGGGCTTGACTTCTTCGGGAGTTAAATGTGACGACAAATCATTTAACTCCCAGAAGAAGACAGGGCGTGCCTGACAAAATATTGGTCAATTAAAAAAATATAGCTCCTCACAGTCGTACAACCAGCCTTGCAGTATCGTTTTGGTTTTTTTTTTAATCTACAAATTATTTTTTGGCTAGATCTCCCAAGATCCGCCGCTTCCACGTTCAGCTGGCCCTTGCAAGAAAAGTTATCTGATGGTCACATTTTCACGACTTCATTGACTGTAATGAGGTTGCATTTTCTACAGTTACTAGAATGGGGTGGCAAATTGGCGGGACTTTGGGTGTAAGAAAATTCTGGCTAGTGGGATTTAAAAACGGAAAGATTCGCGGAAGAAAAAAGTTGTTACAGAAAGAACTGTAGCTCTGTTGATTCCGTTTCAAAATTACAATTAAAAGACTT
>NC_090888.1:22900526-22903026 GCF_036669925.1 Montipora capricornis | reverse complement strand
TGTCTCGCAACAAGTACTTCATTTGGAATTTGACAATTCTCTTGCACGTCGTTGCCAAACTGAGTTGAAGAATACTGTGTATTGGGGCTCATGTACCCTGACGTATTCCGTTCTCCAGATCTACAGGGAATAATACCCCTTTCCATTTGAGAACAGTCAAATCGCTTGTAACCAATTGTTTCACCTATCGTTGCGGCTTTGCCGACAATGAAACAGAACAAAGGCTCGTGGGAGAAACGGAGTATTTCAATGTATCTCCTATCGTGCTGACAAGTTGTCCTCCAAATTTTTAGCCGTGTCTTTAACAGGAGCTCTTGCTAGATTGCAGTGAAGTTGTACGAAGTCAGAGCAGCCGATTCTTGAATGTGGCTTCAAACAATCCGCTGATTTCAATACACAGTTGAACGGCAATGTCACACGCAACATTTACACACGAATTCCCCGCGCACTGATTTTTCTTAACGAGTCAGCGACAGAGAGTCTAGTTTCCCGCAACCGGTCTGGGCTCGCCTCATTTCAGACTGAAAGGGAATTGTCTGACCCTCCGTGTTTTCTCAACCTTGACATTCCCTGAACAAATAAAGCAGCACTATTATGCACGAACAACCGTGAGTACATAAAAAGAACGAGAAAATGAAAGAATGCAAGTTTACTTTAAACAGAACGACGGCTTGTTTAAGCCTAGAAGTGTTCGTTGAAAACCAAAACAGCCAGTGTGAAGTTCATTTCGGCAAACAAAGTGGAACCGTGTAGGCCTTTATTTTCAAACCGCTTTCGGAGCTTGTGTTGTTGGAACAGCGAATGTATCGCCGAAATTGAGACATTCAAGGCGGTTTGCTGATAGTAAAGGTCTCCCAGGTTGCTAAAAATTGCCGAAATTTATGGGGAAATTGACGTGGCCATGAGGTCAAAGGATGCAGCGTTATCAAAACAAGTCATCGAAAGTCAAACCAAGTATTTTTGTTTCTGTGGTTCAATAGGGAAATTACCGGATTACGAATAAAAAACTTTTTGGCTGTTTTTCTCTTTTCCGACAACAGCGATTTTAAACTCACTGAGCTCTCAAAGTGGTCTAAATTTTGACTTGAAAAAAATCAGCCACTTTTCCGATTCTAAACCCGATCTCGCAATGCAAATCAGTTATTTACTCCTCCAGCTTGTTCCACTTATGAAATGTGCAAATTGAAAAGAAATGTTTTTTTTGAAACCGACTAAGTTTATTTCAAAAACCGATAACCTGTAACATCGTCAACCAAATTGGATTTTGACCTCTGATACGTATGGAATATTGAAAGGGGGTTCCCCGCTTACCGGTACTACGAGAAAAATCTACAGAAAGTAATTTAAAAGCTTTCATATTTGTCGATGCGAAGCGACAATTCTCGCTCTTTCGGTCCTATCCTCATAATAAGCCGTTATTGCAATTATTGTGCCGCCAACGTAAATTGAAAAGGCAAACAAATTTGCGGTTAACATTAGACAATCAAATTTTATTTTAATGCATTGAAGTTGACCTGCCTTTTACTTTCAACTGTCAATAAAAATTATAATAATTTTCAGTTTCTAGTTTCTAATGGACCAGCGGATACGTTGGGCGCTTTCCATTCGACCAAAAATTTCGCCGAAATCGAATGGTACGGAAATATTCCGTACAAAACTTCGGAAATTTGGATTCACCGCGAAGTTTGTTTGTTTGTTATTTGCTTGTTTAAGCAGATTGAAGTTTTGGCAGCTATTCAGCTGATGTGGACCTGCTATACCCACCCACACATATACACACAGAGGACAGCCACAACAGTGAGACGGGACCTCCGGCTTATCGTCCTTATCCGAGAAGACTTGAAAGTCTAACCATTTGCGGATATAATTACAAAGGCAGCACTTTCTCCTCACTTATTTAAAGACCCTGAGTGTTGGTCCGGCCGGAGTCGAACTCACGACCTCCCGCATGGTAACCCGGTGCTCAACCAACTGAGCCACCGGTGCGCGTTTAAGTCGTCGTGAAGTTCCGGAACAACCGGAAAATCTGGTCCATTTCTCCTCGAGTGTAATTTTGGGGCACTCGTTGATGTGATGGCCTGTGATTGGTTTAGAGAGGCCACCCAGAAAATGCTGTTCCATTCGCCACATGAAACGATCGAAAGTCTTAACTAAATGGAAAGTGAATGGAAAGTCCCCGTAATAAACAAATACATTGCGTTTCGTACGTCAGTAAGTGTCAACTACTGTTTGCTTTGTAATATTTGGGTTTTTTGTTTAATATGAATATATGATGCAGCAGATAACCTAGTAACCTTTGTGGCTGTCTTAGTTGGTGTTTTTAAAAGAATCCGCCTTACAAGAAGGGGTTTCTCTCTACTAATTAAAACATTCATTAATCAGTAGGTAGTTATGGGGAATAGTGTGTGGTGAGTTGAGGGAAAATCATAGACAAAAGTTATGGTTAGCCTGTAAAATGAGGGGGAGATGTTCACAAAGCAAACTCTCAACCCCACAATAA
>NC_090888.1:22883026-22898026 GCF_036669925.1 Montipora capricornis | reverse complement strand
GCAAAAACAATAGCTTGGACGCTCTGCACGTGCATTTTTCATTTTGTACATTTCTTTCCAATTTTCAAGTTTTACGAAGAACGTGAACACAAGGAAGCGAATTTGAATTTCCTGTCGTAGCTTCAACATCGCACTTCCTAATTCAGTTCCTGGAATGTTGCGCTAGTTTTTCAAAGTTAGACAAACCGACATAATGACGTAAAAAATTGATAAACCGGAACTTGCAATATTAAATGACGTTTTTGTTACCGTCGCGTCGTAGATCTTAAACTCCGTATTAACGAAACAACTTCGTTCCAAAGTAAATACAAAACCGTTACAGCAAAACAGCAAAGCTAAAATACTAATGCGCTGCATCGCCTCACCCGAAGCGCATGACAAAAAATTCTAGTATATTCTTGGCTAGGGTTTGGAACCGAGCCGCAATTCTTGGGTTTCACTCACGTGATCAACAGCCATGTTTTTCAACGAAAACAAAAGAAGACGTTAGCATAATAATAGCTTTCAATTCCCGGAGGATTGGATCGGAACACCAACATGGCCGCCATTTCATTGTTTGGGGACACCAACATGGCGGCCGTGACGTCATGTGAAATCCAAGAATAGTATGTACATCATAGCAAACACACTTTCAGATTTAACTACAATAATAAGTACCTACTGATTTCACTAGTTAAACATTAAAGATAGTTCAATCAAATAAGCTTGCTTCCGGTCTCCTGTATCACATGACACACGACGAGTGGGATGCAGAGCGAAAAAAGGGAAATCCAGCATTGCTATGTTTACTGCAGGCCGGAAGGAATACCGTGAACAAAAACAAACTGGATGCGATTGAGCTGCCCGGCGGTTTTAACTTTATTTTCAAAAACTCGGCAAACTCGTTTTTGACTTACGGCTTAGGTGGCCTCATACACCAAAAGTCTTTTTGAGACATCGCGGCCAAGCCAGCCACTTCTGCTGTAGAGAACACACTCACAAAGGACAGCCACAAAACCGTGAACTTCATCCCCTACTCTTTTCCAATAATGTGTGGGTTCTTTAACGTCCCACAGGGAACTTATGAACATGGAAGATGTTTGCAAGACGGGGCCTACGGTTTTATCCAAGAAGACTTGAAAGTCTAACCATTTGAGGGTGCAGTTATTTTGAAGAACCTGCGTCTTGGTCCGGCCGGAGTCTCGCATGACAGCCCGGTACTAAACCTGTGCGCGGTGGCTCAGGAAAAATGTTACTTACTGTGTGGGGTGTACATTCTCGCAGAGTCATTATTCTTTGCGCTACACAGCGCATTGGTCCAGCTTTAGTTAGGATCGGAGACTACAGCCAGTCTCTATTGAACTAACTCCAATCGACTTATTTATTGTGCCTTCTACGTCCAGTAAAAAGGATGATTATTTTTATACCTTGCAATCCATATACATTTATAACAGATATATACATAGTTGTTGATGAACTGATTTCTTACGAGTCTTGTGTAAATTAGCATTTCTACAACGTAGTTCCAAATATTTAAAGGCTTTTCAAACAGAGTGCAACAATTGCTTCAACTTAACAATTACAATAATGGTGTCAGTTATTCTACCTGAAATCATGCTCAGTATTTGCATTAAGCCTGTATAACTGGCGGCATATATTATCGCGGGCGCATTTAAACCATTCTCGTTCCCAGATCCCAGCGTTTCTTTTAGTCGGTGGGGCCTTCGCACGAGAAAAAGAAGGGCTCTGGAGACATAGGATTTGGGGTCCCACATTCTAGAACTTCCGGAGCTCATATACGAGTCGTGAATAGTACTAAACATGGCCGCGCTCAGAAGCATCACATTCTCGAGTCTCAATGTGAAGCTTTAAGTGGCCTCAACTTGAAGAATCTGTTCGCGTCGCACCAGCTGACCCCATCGCACCAGATCCGCCATTTTTACTTCCGGTTCAAGATTTTATTGTTCTCAAACAAACCAATGAAAAAAGTTGAATTTCCTTGCTCCAGAGCCTTTCGTTTTCTCGTGCGAAGGCGCGCCGGCTAAGAAAAACGATAGGATCTGGGAACACACACGAATACATCGATGGTTGCTCCGTTGTGTTTTGGCCGCAAGTGGGTCGCAGGTGGCATGGTGACGAGATCACAGCCACTAACACTAGCGGCCAAAACACAACGAAGCGAGCATGCATTTTCTCACGCGTGTTTAAATAATCCCGCGATAAAATACCTCGCCAGCTATTCTGGCTAGTGGACATGTATTTCTGTTGACCTAAGAAATAACGAAGCCAAGGAGGTAATAACTAAAGTGGTGATAGACTTTGACATCTTAACTCTTGGCCCAAAACAGTTGAGCGCCCTAGCAAAGGCGTGGTCGATTTTTGTGGTTACGGTTTTCCGAAGCAAAAATGAGGAGGGAGAGTCACTCTTGATTTTGTTTAGCTCTTGCATCTCATTTACTTTGTGCTCTTGGTGATTGGTCACAAAAACTAGGCCTGCTTATTTTTTACCAATTACAAGAGGAATTACAGTAAATAAGATGCTTTCAGCGAAAGTTTACACCTACGACGCAAGCAATTAAACACAGCGCGTAAGCACTCTTTCGAACACCTATTTACGACAAGAAGCTATCCTTGGTTTGCATCCACGTGACGAGACAGCCATGTTGGTGTACAAAACAATAGAAAATGGCCCCACAAGTTTTGCATAAGAATACAGTCAAATTCCCAAAACACATTTGACTGCATTGTTCTGTACACCCAACATGGCCGCCGTGACGTCAGATGGAAACCATCAATTGCGCTGTGTGTTGCTTGTGCTAAAGATAAATCAATTACAACATACTGTAGCTTTCAGATACACCCAGACAACAATTCAATGAAATGTGAAACTCAGATGCCATATTTGACAACACTTCAGTCCAATCTCTCATAGCGACGCCAAGTAGCAAACACTTGTCATGCTGATGAGTAACTAGACCGCGTGCAGAGGAACACTTTCCACTTGGACTCGCACGAAACGACGGCTACAGTGAAAAAGGAACACCGTATAATATCAATATCGAGTGCAACTGTCCTAATGCTGAGAAAACAAAGACCAGAGATAATGTCATACATGACTCTACATAATTAACAGGAAAAGGAATCGCGTCACTTAACTAATCCCAAGCTCATTATATTAGGGGAAGGGTGGGTCAGAGAAGCCTAATGATTCTTTGACTCACGGAGTCACCTCTACCTCTGGACAAAGTCGAAATCAACACTACCTCAAATGAAAAAAAATAAGGAGACGAAGCAAACAAGAACATCCACAGGGAAGATTAGAAGATGTTCTCTTAGATATCAAACAATGATACCTGTAGTAATGGTGGCTTCAAAACCGGCACAATTTTAAACACTTGAAGGTATCTAGTGTTTTACTTATTTGCAGAGCATTGAAATCCCTTATTCTTTCTGTCAACGCCAGTTTTGTCTTTCATTATTTACACCAAATCTAGACAACACTATAATGCATTGGGGTTGAAAGGAAAGCTTGCATTTGGTTTTCTTCAAAAAGCTTACAGACATTTAAAAAATGGCATATAGCTCAAAAGATTATTGTGCAAATTTGTTGCTATTTCTTTTGCTTCCCCTAACCACATTAATTTTCGCCAAGATGATCTTAGTCTAGGTCTCAACAGTGTCTGAATACCAGAGAAATCCACTTCAGACTAAGTGACAAATATTTAAAAATACTAGATCCTTATCTGGAATAACAGGTCTTTAAAACTGTTCCCAACTGGAGTCAGTGTTCCTGTAGAAAACAATGGAAACAAGCTACAATGAAGCATGGCAAAAGTATGATCATAGACGAATGAGACAAGTGATCCGTATTAGGCGTCAACCTCGTTCCCAGGGTCCCTTTGTCGATGAGGAGAGACATTTAGAGACCCTGCGAACGAGGTTGATTAGGTGTCTATAGACAATTCCTTTGATTGTCCACTTAGGTGCACGGACAACTTCTCTCAGGCCCGTTTCAAACGTCGAACTTTACATGTGCCGAATCTAATGCACATGAGAAAAATCTATTGTTTTCGCTCATTTGCATTAGATTTGACACATGTAAAGTTCGACATTTGAGACGGACCTCATTGGTCTATAACCTGCACTTCAAATATACATTCATTTCATTCAAACATAAAGAAACATAGATGTAAGTCTAAATTTGATAAATAATTCATGAGGTTTATAGCCAACAGAAAAACAACATTTTGGTCACATAATACACCATTGTAAATCCCAATACAGTTGTTTCACGGACCAATGTTTCGCAGATTCTCCTTATTCCCGCCAAGGAAACTCCTAATATGGGCAGTAAACAGTTTGATTGTCCAATCACATTTACTGCATTTCAAATGACGTCAAAGCCAAATGCCGACATTGATGTTGTTTGCATCCGCGTTCACCAAGCGAAAATTTGCACTGGTTTGTTTTTGTTCGATAGGCCAATTAAATGTTTTGCATTTTTGTTTACGTTCTGTTTCCACGTTTATTTTTCAAGGTCATATCAAAACAAACTTCAATCTTTGATTTGAAAGAATCTGCCGTTTATTGCTTCAATAATAAATTACTTAGGGAAAAAAACAGTGGCCAACACTTTCGTTGACTGTCAGTACTTGCTGAAACCACTGTACACTAAATCTAAATTTTGGACAAAATTATTCCGTAATGTAGCAAAGGAATGCTACATCATTGTATCACATTCATTTATACTTTGACACTTATCTAGTACTTGTAAAAGCTACCACTGGCTTGCCAGTCTAAATACTAATATCTATACAGACTGCTTAATATTGTATTTTTCAGTAAAGGAGACTTTACTCCAGTTTTCCTGATGCTTGTGTGTTTTAGCAAGATTCTAATTGAGTGGTTTGTATCACAATATGCATGGGGCTGACTGGTCATTGCGTCACCTTTGAAGCTGGATGCCATACTGTGATTGGTTGGTTTTCAGCAGAGCATCTTCCTTTGTAGGCGACATGGAACAAGTCAACCTCATTGTTTGAAAAAGACTAGCAGTACATGTACCGACTATACTTTACCGACTATAATTTTTTAAGAGCCGTTTGCGTTAACCCGTGAAATCATAGCAACAGAAACAAAACGTTGACCCATTCGTGCCAAACTTTTTTCAAGCCGTGTAAAATTTTCGACCACTCGTGTGGGATTTCTGAGAACCCGTTTGGTCGTGCAGTGCCACTCATTCACTCGACTTTTCAAGCCGTGAGCAATTCGTGAGGGATCCGTGTGAAAAACTTGTTTCCCGGAAAGTCGTTAGTGTACGTTTTCCCGTGAGAGGTCACATCTTTATCTACACTACCAATACATTACACTGTACATCCCATCTCATGACAAACCAGAATGCCTGACATAAAATAGAATATTATTGGTTCAACTATGAAGAATATTACTATTACATTATTATTACTATAATAATAATAAAATAGAAGTTGCCCAGTAACCAACTCAATTACTAGTTTGTTCTTACATACCCTGATGCCGCTGTAAAATCTCCCCACTCTGATGTTGTTGTTGTTGTTGTACTTTTCTGTGGCTGACTTTGATGTACTCCTGATGAGGAGCCAAAACTATCCATACTAGGAAATGCAGCTTGTGGATTTGATGGAAAGGCTCTTCTTGAAGATGCAGGTGATGCTGCCCCTGTACCTGGAGGTGGGGCCAGCTTTGGTGCCATGCCTCCAGGGGGTGGGGGAATCACAGCAAGGCCACCACCTGCAGAATGGAGGCATATTAGAAAAGTTTAACCTCAAACGCCCTAGGACACCATCCAGTTGACGAGTAAAATCATCTGGCATTAGACAGAGTAAAACCCTGGTAAAAATCCTAGAAAGACCCTGAAAGATCCTACTTAAGATCCTACACAAGATCTTACTTAAGATCCTGTAAGATCCTGAAGGATTCTACAAGATGTTAAACAGGATCCTTTAGGATCTTGTAAGATCCTGCAAGAAGATCCTGTGAAGGAAAGCGAGAACTGATGTTTTTATCGATGTAGCACTTTAAGGTCTTGATAGTAATTAACCTTTACCAAGATCCTGTTCCCGTTCAGGATTTTGGCTAGGATTCAATTCCTTTATTTAGGATCTTGATTCCTGTCCCCTTCCTATTTAGGATCCTTTTTTTTTTAGGATCTTGATTCCTGTTCTATTTGTATTTTGGATCCTGAGTAGGATCCTATTCCTATATCAGATCTTAGAGGATCCTACAGGATCTTATTAAATCTTGTAGGATCCTACATAGGATTTCTACCATGGTTAATAAGAAGAACTTACCAGGTTTTGGCCGACTTGTTGCACCTGGTGCACGATTCTACAGGAAAAACAGTGAAAAAATACAATAATTGAGAACCCATGTTCCTGGTCTTAAAATAATAAAGATAAAGCCATAAATAAAGAGAATACAACATCACAGCTGCAAGTCTGGAATGAACATAAAAACACAATACTCACCCCTAAATTAATATGTATTGTTTGTCCTTCTTTGAAGCTAAGGTCTAGTTTTGGAGTAAGATCTGGCTGGACAGCTTCAGCTTCAAGCTTTTCATTCTGTTTTATCCATCTAAAAAAACAATGCTTTATTTCACTTGAGGTTTTTTGATAGTGTGGTACCCCTAGCAATCTGGCACGACATCCTTACATGACATTACATTATTAGAGCGGGGAATTGGCCTCTTGCTCACCCTGACTGACACCTTTTGTTATTGAGTTAGTGTTTTTTGAAGAATAAAGTATATAAACCTGTTGTTGTGTTCTTGCCTTTAACACAAAAATAAGAAGTTACCTCCAGGTGCAATTAAGGCATGGACTAATCAAACACTTTGTATCTGGTACTTTTTTGTTTTCATAGCAAGGTTTCTAACAATTTGTTCATAAAATAAATATACATTTATATAGTGCCATCTTCCATTAATTGTCCATGGTGCTTTACAACACTTTAAAACCCTAAAAATTAAAATCCTTAGATCGAGTTAAATTTGAAAATATAATACAATAAGGTTCAACGAAAAAGTAAAAAATAAAACTACAAATAAAAACTACAAATCAAAAGCACACTTAAAAAGATAAGTCTTAATGATTAGCCTTAAAAACTGCCTCTGATGATGAAAATCTGATCTGGAGTGGTACATGATAATGATGAAACGTTTCCTAAGGCAGCTTTTGCTTTCACACCTCTTCCGTTTTTTGTTGTTAATTGGTTATTTGTATAGGTACATGTACTTGCATGATTTTGAGTGCAATTTGGAATAAATTATAAGTGCAAGTAAAATATTTCAAAGATGCACAAGTCTTTAAAAAAAATTACAAGTGCTTATTCATTCTGATCGAATTGCACAAGAAAAATCCTGTGATTACTTATTAATAATATAAATGAAAAAATTCGAGTTGGTTAACTTAAGCAGAAGCATCGCATAAGTATCATGCAATCACAGAAAAACTGTCATCAAATGCGCCATCCAGGGCTGGCATTTGATTGGCTATCAATGCAAAAATTTGACTTTATTGCACTAACTTCACTTTTGTGCACTCTGTTTAGGATTTATTGACATGCTCTCACCCAATCAACGCACTGAAAATTTTCATGTATATTATTATGTGACATAAGTTGCAGAATAAATTAATGTAACTTTCACCACTCACTGAAAGTACATACTCACAATAACAGGTTGGCAAGAGGTGAGCCTAAAACTGACTGGACGGCAAGATGAAAAAAGAGGAGGAAGAAAATTCTTTTCCCCTCTTCTTCTAACATTACCATAACTCCTGCATAGGACTTATGATATCTTTTTTTTGCAAAAGCTAAGGGTTACATGTACATGTGTTTGTGCTTAAAAGAAACTGTAGTGCTCTGTCAGTAACAGAGTAAAACAGGAAAATTTAATTCATTGAACCAGCTGATAAAGGTGAAATTACCAGCATGAAAAGAGTGAGTAACTGACATTTTGAGCATTAGCTCTTCATTAGGGTGAATAGTTAATTTTTATGGCTTAATATTATAACTTGAGCAAAGGCAGTGCTCAAAATAAAAAAATTCAGGTTGTTGCCATTTCAAAAGCCGGCGCAACCAAACCGGTGAATTACATGTAGGTTTCCCTGATAAAATCCCTCTTTGCCCACTAGGAAACCCCCGGCGGTTAACTGCACGCCGTATTGAGATTAGCCTGTGTACAGCCGCTCATCGGAGGAGAGTGAGCGGTTGTACACATGCTAATTGTGAGATGCAATCACATCCGTGGTGATCAAGCTTGTATGAGTTATCCCATAGCTTTTAGTGTACGCCTCTGATTTTTTCTGAAAGCGTTTGCTTAAATAACGGAGCTTTTGATCTGCATTGCCTGCATGTCTGTGATATTGTCTCTTGCCTTTTAATTTCCTATCTGTAAATGTTTTTTAAAAGTCACAGATTTTCAAAACATGGGAAAATGCTCAGCTGTGGAAAAGTACTGTAATATTATTGTTCACTTCACAATACTAATGCACCTGACAATAGAATTTACTGACAAGTGAGTCGGGTGCTGCTTATGCAATTTGTTTTCGATTTTTGGCTTGGTTGTCCGTGCTTTGTTTTTCTCGTCACTAGTAGGTAAACTCTCTGGTCGTCTGGGATAACTGGACAACTGCTAATTTTAAGCACTGGTAAAGATGGCAATAACATACTTAAAATGATCTTGCATTGCAACATTGAAGTCAAAGCTGTCTCCTCTATCTTGAAAACCCATTCCAATAAATGCATGTTGACCTGGATTAAGTAAAAAAATGGAAGAAAAAACAACAAGAATCTTGAAAACAATTTTTTGACTTCTTTTAGTCTAAATACAAAAACAAAGTGCAACTATAGCACAAAGAAGCTGTCTCTCAAAACTTCTACATGTACTTAAGGTGCTCGCTATTCACTTCCTTAATTACAAGCTTCTAAAAAAAAAATACACATTTGTTGATAAATTTGTTTTCATTTGAGAGAAAAAAGAGGAGCATTTTTATTCACCCTGCAGTACTCATTGAATGATATCATTGATTTCAGGAGACTGTAGTTCGTTGTCAGAATATGCAATGATTTGGAAGTTGTACCTTCAAGGAGAAAAAATTAATGGTTGGTACATGTACCTTCCCTTTGTCTGATTTAAACAACCGTAAATATCTCAATTCTTTCTTACTAATGAAAAACGTAACACACACACACACACTCACTTGCAAGCTGCAATGAAAAAAATAAACCAGCCTATATGACATAAAAAAAATTGAGGGTGGTGTCTACTAATTAAAGATATTTTTCCCTGGTGCGTGATTATGCAGGAAATGTAGATCTAATAACAAGTGTCATTGAAATCCAAAAAGAAAATTGGGGGTAACCACACATTTTTCAAAGATAATTCATGAATAATATTTGTAAAAAGCTTTATTAAAAATACAAAGCAATGTATGGCGTTCTTTCTCAAATTGAAGCTTAATATCTCTCAAAAATGCATGGTTACCCCCAATTTTCTTTTTGGTTACTAAGAGTACCTACTAAGATCTACTTTCTCCGGATAGTTTTAAACTGCGCAAAAATATCCCTTTACTAGTAAGCATCACCAATAGGAAACCCGAGAATCTCGAGATGTGCAGAACGTATGCGCAATAACAATAGCAGGCACCGTCCTTAATACCATTAAAAGTAACCAGAAATGCTAAAATAATAATTAAAAATAAATGTACATACCATTATCGTTGACAATCTTGAGGACAAAATACCGGCTGCTATCTAGCACAGCTTCCACTGCAATACCAGGGTAGTCATCAACTGGACATTTGGCAAAGAGCTCACCTTGAATACAGCATTAAGATTAATTATCAACAATTATTTTACATTGCTAGCTTGATTGCACAATATAATGATAATGAAAGGTCTAGTTTCTTTTCTGTTGTTCCTTGTTGAATCAGGAACTGATGATCCTTGAGGATACAATCTGGGACAAAAAGTTTGAGACCTCACCTATTTCCAATCCTCCCATTTACTTCTGTAGACCATAAGCATAAAAGATAGCCAACAATACCCCTCCCCCTGCCCCACCCCACCCCACACAATGCTACTCAGGAAGAAGTGCAAAACAGCCCAGCTATGTACATGTTATATGTTGTATATGTACATGTACATGTATAAAACCGCGTTTGGTGGGAAGAGGGGAGCAATTACATGTACGTAGAAAAGGACAATAGGGAGATGAAGATGTCTTCACAATTTTGTACAGGATTGAGGATACATGTAATAATAATAATAACAACTTAAAGTGTCAAGGATTTAGCACAAGAGCAATAATTGCGGACACTAACAAAATTAATTCAATCAAATCAAATCAAATTTTGGTGGAGTATATTGGTGGAGTATATACTGAAGTACCCACAGATAAAACCTCAACCCACATATGACACTAAGTCTGGGAATCAAACTTGGGTCACATTGTGGTCTGTGCTCTCACCACTGCGCCACCCCTGCTCCCTAAATGAAATGCATCTTGTCAGTTAATGTAGAAAATAAGTTGGGATTCCTTCTGAGTTTGAGTTTGTACATGAAAGCTCGAGTATCTTCATGAAAAGTACATCAAAGAACAAGCAATCAAATTAATAATAATTTTGTTACAAAACTTTGTTCCTTAATCACACTTCAAATAATCAACAATGCTTTGTCTGTAATTTTTTCTCAGATGATCTGTGTTTCCTCAGACTGTGTAGTCTATCTACATGTACATGTGTAAGCACAGTAGAAATGCCTGATATTAAATCCATTTGAGCGTAAGCCCTTGTCATGAAAATGGGCCTCCACGATGAAAGAGAAAACCTCTGACCAGGATGGGAATCGAGCCTCCAGATTAATCACCATTGCTTTACGGACTAAGATGCAAGGCCGCACAGGGGCAAAGAATGGCTGGTCAAGATGTTATTCTGCTGCAATTTAATGTATAAGTAGAAACAAATGTATACACAGCCTGACAATGTTATCAATGCATCACCGAGCAAAGATCTCAGCATTGGAAAGCACTTAATTTGAGCTCATGGTATAAGACAACATGTTGAAACAATTAAAGCAGATTTTAGCGTCTTGATTGCTTGGTCTTTGAAATGCATTTAATCAGTATTGTACAATGTAGGATGTCAATTCTTATTTTTGAGGTTGTAAGAATGCCTTAATGTCAAGAAACTCCTGAGCGTTGTATTGAAGACTTTACCAGAGTTCTTGTCTTCAATCTTGATATAACATTCTTTCCCTTTGGCACACACCCTCACTCTCCCAGTCCAATCAGGTTGATCCAGCTTCCAGTCTGCTGCTCTGTTTGGAAATAATGCAAACATTTCTATGTATAAAATAATTAGTATGTGCACTCTCATTGGTCAATGGCAGTGTTTAGATGAGAGTATGTAAACACAGCTGTGACATCACACATCACACCAATTTTCATCGTCAGATGCACGTTTTGTTTGGCTGGTAGGAAATATGAGCGTGTATCAAGAAAATCTGTTCAATCAAGAAATTAAAAAAACCAGCATTTTCCTCCATGTGTTGAATTATTTTTGAGAAATATTTTAAAAGCAATACAGGACTTTTTTCCGTGTTTGAATAGCCTCATCTAAACACTCTGGGAGTTGGCAGAATTCCTGACAGTTACATGTACTATGCAAACCCTGGACTGCGTCTTGGTTTTGCATAACTGTCTCAAATTCTCCCAACTACCCCTCGTGTTTAGATTAGGCTATGTGAACACGGAAGAAGTCCTCTATTGCTTAAATGTAGTACATTTGCTAGGTTCTGTAACAAATTAGGCAGATTTACTGTGCTTGATCGGAAGCACTTTTTATCAGATTAGACTCCTCCATTTCACTTAAAATCTCGCATTGAATAACATAACCATTTTTGTCTAAAATTACCAAGGTTTTACATTGAATAACAAGAAAAATATGTCTGACACTTCAAACCCCGATTCCTAAAGTTCGAATGTTTGACTTAATATATATATTTTTTTTTTCGATTGTGTAAATACGAGAGCTAAATTTATAATCGTACTCGCCGTGTATTTCAACAAAATGCTTTTGTAGAGTGAAAAATTCATATTAAGTTGAAAGGAAAATGTCACAGCTATATTCGATATCTCACTTCTTTGTGTCCGTCATAAGTTTCTTGGGGTAAATTGCAAAGCGGAACTAAAAATCTTCGCAATCGAATTCTTACCACTCAAGAGAAAATTACTTAATCGTTTCCACAAATTCAGACCCGTCATTTACGCAGCTGAAGGAAAATAATATGCTCAATACACAGACGAAGTTACCTGTAGCCCCGATTACTTGTTCGAGGAGGAATTTTGTAAATAAAACATTCATTTTTTACACACAGGACGCTCTCATAATCGTCCATATTGAAATAAAAAAACACTCTCCTCAGACTCCTCTCTGTACTACGAACTGCACTATTCAAAATGGCGGCTGTGATGAATCCATTCCCATGTCACACTTTCTCTGTTCTCAAGGAACAAAAATGCATTTATTTGCTTTTTCATCACAATGGATGAAACTCCTGCTATTTTGTATACGAGGAGCAACTGTTAACATTTTTTCAGAGATCTTTGTTCTCATCTTTATGGATGTCAAAGAGGATGTTGTCGTGTACCAAGTAGATCAGAGCAGTCCTTGTGCTGAGTGTCGAGCACTTCTTGATCCTCTTGAAGTGACAACCAATTTACTACTAGAAGGTGAAAGAGCTCACAACTTTACAGTTGTGTCTTCCAATGCTTTTAAACCATTGCACGGTGAGTTCGTGGCTCAGAATTGTCAGTCAGCGCCGGTTCAAGCATACTGTAACGACAGAATCCGTGGCCGCTGTTTGCATGTCATTTTGTTCTTCAAAAACTCTCGACTGCTTTGCTTGTGGTGACCCTGTGTGGCCCTGTATTCTGTAGTTTCTCTCTTATTAAAGCGGTAGTATCATGGGAATTACATGTAACCCGGTCAGTGTAAAACGCACACTGCAGACCAGGGGTAAAATGCAGACTGAGGTTATAACGTAAGTATAAGTAACTGTTGAAAAAGCCCAAACCCCTTAGAAATGCTAACCTTAGGCCTAATTAGGCCTAAAACAATATTTAGGCTTAACTGTTTGCATTTCTAATGGGTTAGGGCTTTTTCAACAGTTAAATTATAACCTCAGTCTGCATTTTACCCCCGGTCTGCAGTCTGCAGTCTGCAGTCTACACTCTGTGTTTTACACTGACCGGAATTATCCCTCTTATTTCGACCGTAAGATTACTAAATCAATTTTCAGTGACCGTTTCATTCTTAAATTGCTTCTTGATCACCGGAGATAAAAATTGATTAAATTTCAAAAGAAAAATGAGCCACACAGTTATTACAGAGTTTATCTAAGATGCAAGAGGAGATTTTGAAAACATCGGGCCGACGTTTTCAAGTTCGCATTCGTTTTGATCTTGGCTACGCGTAACTAAAAACACTTAAGAATGGTTTCTGTGAGCTAAAATAGCCGTTTTCAAGAAACTTTGGCCATTAATCTTCATTTGCCTTAGGTAAACAGGTCTCCTTTACTCTCCACATTTTTACTAACAAACCATGACACTGCCCCTTTAATATAATATTATATATGCATGTATATATACACTGTACATGTATCACTCAGCTAACTTAAAACAAGTAAGGCTGAACAAAGCAGGGAGCAGTAAATTACAGGGATGCATTAGAAGCAGGGTATTCGGTCAGATCATTTCATGGTGAGATCTATCGTTCAGTTCTGATCATTGCAAAGTATAGTAAGTTCGATCCACAAAAAAGTGTGATCATTCCATGATATACAGCTGTAGTCACTGATCTTTCCACTTAGAAATAACTAGGTAACATTATAATGCTTTCAATAATGTTTCTTCTAATCTGCAAACCAGAGAACTGGAATAAATGAGGGAACCAATATTTATATACATGTAGTATCTACATTTATGCTACATGAAAGCAACCTCACATCAGGTCGACTCAGGTTGGCAACAGCATGTAGACTCAAGTTGATCAGAATGATCGCCAACATTTTGGATCTGCCAATATGCCGACATTTTCTACCCACCCTATTTGCCCTTTTTGCTGATTTTTTTAAGTCTCTCGCAAACTGATTTTCCATAACGTGAACCACAGGCACCCCAAGCTTAGTGTGAGGGAAAGCCAAAATTGCTGACAAAAACAAAAGGATTTGTATGGCAATGCCTATAACAGGCTCTGTGAAGAATTATCATATGAAAAACTCAACGTGATTTGAGCCAATTGTCAATTTCTCAGTAGCCTGCGAGCAGGCTCACTTGCTTCGCCGGCTCACATGCTTCGCCGGCTCACTTGCTTTGCGGGTCACTTGCCTTGCCAGCTCACTTGCTTCGCCGGCTCGTGTTTACAAGTGAGCCTGCTCGCAGGCTAATTTCTCAGTTGCCAACTATTTTATTCAATCCCAAGGCTGCACACTCCAATCTGAGGAGCCCACCAAATTGAGTAAAATATTCCTTGATAAAATGTTCCCACAGTTAAGATTCCACATCAGAATCAATTGACAAAGATTCAACTTTCCTAATTTCAAGCCACCAACACACAATACCATTAAGTACCTGCCTGTACTGTATTCAAATGTAGTGTCTCAACTGCTGGAAGGCTTGTCATTGGAAATACATTGTACAATGTATTGGTGGCATGGTAGACCAGTGGCTCCCTTGGACTAAAAGAGTACTCACAACCCACTTAAAATAATATACAGTACACCCTTTCTACTTAATTGGCCTTGGTCCTGTATTCTAAAATTAATATTTTAGCTCAAAATTACGGTGTTTACAAAAGACCTAGAGCAAAGAGATAGTCCAGAAAAAATAATAAGCAAAGTGCTTAGAGAAAGAAGAATATTGATAAGTGCTATTGTTGTGTCATTGAACAATTTATTATAAGCAAAATTTGAATTTGAATC
>NC_090888.1:22863026-22878026 GCF_036669925.1 Montipora capricornis | reverse complement strand
TACATGTAGTAACTGTTGTTTTAGTGTGCATTCCGACACATTAGAGCTCTAGCAATGTAGGCTGTTTCAGTGTCGGAATTTGTATAAAGATCGTGATTAATTAGGCTGTTGTGAACTGGATCTTACAAATGAAACTGGGTCAGTTTACTGCCATTATTTAAGGACTATTTTAATGGCATGGCAAACAAAAGCTTAAAAGTGCTATTTCTTTATTAAAACCATTAACTTGGTTTAGCTTTGGTGTGCCAGCCCGTTTGTAAATCAGAAGACTGAAAGGAAAGAAGAGGAGCTGGTCTTGGGCAAATTTAGTACTACATACCTCCATAATGTCAAAGAAAAGCATGGTTTGGGAAACCACCAGAGAGGAAAATGGGTTCTGCAGAAGACAGAGGGTTCAATCAAAGGTAATTACCAATATTGTCTTTTGATTGCTAATAAAAGATTTTTTTCATGATGATACGAACAATATTATTGAACCTTGGTGGCAGGGAAGAGTGTCCTGTTGAAATTACGTTAAATTTGCACAGTTTTGTTGTTGTTAGTTTTTGGCCTTCATGTACTTTTTCCCATCTTATGTCTATATACTGTGTGGTCACTCTCGTGTAAGGACTTCAGTGTCAGGTTTGGTGTTAATGGGCCTTAATCATTCGACGGCCATGTTGAATTCCGAGGGACTGAAAACTTTAACTCGTTCGCAAACATTTCAACTCGAGGCTCAGGGTAGGAAATCTATTGTCTATTCGCCTTGTCACACGGTGGCCATATTGTCCCGGGAGACCAAAAAAGCTTTGTTTTACCATGCTGAGCCTCACCCCCGTGGTTTCCACTGTGAGGCTTGGCGTGGTAAAAAAAAGCTTTTTTGGTCTCCCGGGACAATATGGCCGCCGTGTGACAAGGGCGAATCGCCAATATGGCCGCCGTGCGAATAAGGCTCATGATGTTTCATGGGATGGAGTCTCTGTTGTATAGTAATTATGGAATCGTTCGTTGTCTAAAGACAATAATTTCACCGGCTATGTCATTTGTTTTTGTTTTTTTTTTTTTGTTTTTGTTTTTTTAAGCCATCTCACTCTTTTTTATTATTATTATTATTATTATTATTATTATTATTATTATTATTATTTACACACACAAAACAAACCACTAACTTACAGGATAGACAAATTTACATATTTACAGTAAAACAGTATACATTGCCACCCCTACCAAAAAGAAAATCAAAGCATTAAAGTTTAAGGGCTGTCAGTTGCAAGGCTGTTGCAAAAAGGCGGTGAAGGATTTGTTGGTTTAGGGACTTATCAAAGTAAAAGAGGCAGGAAAAGAAGGGCGGGTTTCTAAATTAAAGTTTTGAGTAATTCCCACTTTGTTTGTAAGGTGCCTGCAGACTTTTGTTCAAATAGATAGGTCGACTTAAGATATCTGAAAAAGCCTTCTACCTTTGGTAGCTTTTGATTGTTTTTACAAATCCAGATATAGTGTCTTGCTAAAAGGAGGCAAAAATTCATTTGACAATGATTTTTGGAGGAGTCTGGCATCAAACCTAATGCTATAAGAAAATTGAATTGGTAGTTTTCTGGAATAATCTGAGACGAAATAAAGCGTTGTATTAAGAATGTCCAAAAAGCGGTCACTCTGGGACAGGACCAAAAGAGGTGGCTAAGTTTTTCTGGTTCATCTTTGCAAAAGGAGCAGTTTGGGTCGTCTTTTAGGCCGATTTTAACTAAGAATTCGTTAGTTGCTATTCGTCTGTGCAAAACCTTGAACTGGAATTCGAGAAGTCTTGTGCTTGTACAGCACTTAAAAGCTAGTAGGTAAGTATCATGCCACTTAATACATTGTTCGTCTTCTATACCGCATTCCGTTATCCATTTCTGCTGAGCCTGCCTAGGAGGTACCATTTTCCTGGATATAAGTTTTGTGTAAACTAGTTTGTTTGCTTTTTGAGCTTTCAGTAGTTTAGTTGAAAAACGTTCATACTCGTTTTTAGGATCACTGGGTACAAAGCTGTTTTGATGTGTTTTCCATAAGAGTTTAATTGTGGACAAAATTCCGCAATACTTAAGAGGGCAAACTGTTATTCCGTACCTAGTCTGCAATTCTGTGAGAGAAAGAAAATTATTGAAATCGTCCTTCAAATGTTTCACCATTGTAACACCTGCACAATGCCACTCAGGGTAGTAAACGGGGCGGTTGTCAATTCTAATCAGCGAATTATACCACAAACTTTGGTTGAGAAAGTGATTCTCTGAAATTATTCGGTCTTCGAGATTAATTTCTGCCCAAATTTTTAGAACTTCACTAATAAAGCTATCTTTAGATTGAAAAATATTTTTAGAGTCATTTTTGTTAAGGTTGCCAGTAAGAACTGTTTTTCCGCCGAAAGCCTTTAACTCAAGATCAAAGAACAAGGCTTTTAAGTACTGCTATTTTACCCATCAGTGTCAATCTGCGGTAGTTCCAACTGCTTAATATATTCCTGACCTTTACAAGTTTTTCGTCGTAATTTAAATCAGTTGTTTCCTCCGGGTGAACTGAAAGCCAGCTTCCTAGAGTTTTCACTTTGTATTTTGGCCATTTAAAATTCCTCTCAGGAAAAGGTACATCACTGCTCCCACATTTTGCTCCAATCCATAGTGCCTCTGTTTTTTTATCATTCAATTTCAAACCCGAAACTTTGTAAAAGTCGTCCAGGGTTTGAAGGCAAGCTTTTAGAGAAACCCTTGATCCATCTAGAATTAACGTTGTGTCATCAGCATATTGACTTAACTTTATTTCTTCGTTATTTATCAGAAAACCACTAATTTTTTTAATTCTGCGGATTTCCTTGGCTAACATTTCAACCGCTAAAACGAACAAATAGGGTGAGAGGGGACAACCCTGCCAACACCTCTTTGGATTTCAAAAAAATCACTCGTCCAACTGTTATTAAGATGCAGCTCTCTGGACAGCGGTAACAAATTGTGAACCATTGTATTAAACTAGTGCCAAAACCAAAATAGTTAAGAGTTTTTTTAATGAAAGACCATTCTATTGTGTCAAAAGCTTTTTCAAAATCAAGAAACAAAAGTATAGTCCTGGCATATTTTCTTCTTTTGCATAACAAATGATACTTTGTAATAGTCTAATGTTTTCCCCTATGAATCTGCCTTTTATAAGGCCAGTTTGGTCGCTGTTTATTAGATTAGGAAGAAAAATTTTTAATCGGCCAGCAATTGCCTTAGCCGCTATTTTATAGTCGTAATTAAGCAGTGTTAAAGGTCTCCTTCACATGCATTTCTTTCGTAATCCTTACTGGCCGTATCGTATTCCCCGTCAAAGCAAGCTGACCTGTCAAGAAAGTTGGCTAACGTAACTTTAGATTCATAGCCGTTCTCATAAAAAGACCTGCACCCACCTAGACTCTCTCCATCGGAGTTGATGAAAGCGTTATCACATTGATTGTTCTAACTCCATTTCACGTTGTTTTGTTTGTTTCTTCCTATGCTTTGCATAAGATAATGATTTCTCACGAACTTTTAGTTTAATCATTTCCCAAAGAAGTGAGGGGTTGACGAAGTCATCATCTCTGTATTCATCAAGCGTTTCCTGAATAGTCTCCTTAATTTGGTTGATGTAATCGAGTTCGGTCAAAAAAGATGCATTTAATTTCCAAAGTCCTGGTCCCCTAGAATTTGAGTGCAAGGATAATTTTAATATTATAATAGAGTGATCTGATATGTATCCTGGGTGGATATCAGAGAGGGTTGTAATATTAGCAACACTTTGGCTAATCAAGAAAAAATCGAGCCTGCACTGTACGTTAGAGCTGCGTCGTCTCCACGTGTACCTACTAGTTTCCGGGTGCAAAGAGTTCCATATATCAACTAGATCAAGTTTCTCAGAGACCTCCTTGATGACTTTAAGACAGTTTTGGTGCGTATTTTGGAGACCGCCCGATTTATCCTTCTCTAGATCAAGTACAAGGTTGAAATCGCCTCCTATGATAATATCGTCACATTTGAAGTCATCAAGGTGTACAAACCAATCTAAAAAGAAAGCTGGGTTGTCATCATTTGGGGCATAAATGTTAGCCAAGGTTAAACTTTTGTCATTGGCCTTTATGTCGCAAATTATAAAGCGCCCTGAGGGGTCAACGAAAGTTCTTTCAATTTGCAAACTAAAGTTGTTATTAAAAAGTATGCATACTCCAGCTTTATTACTTTCGTACGCACTAAAAATAGTTTGATAGCCCCACTCAGCAGACCATGCGTGGTTAGTGTTTTCAGTGCAGTGAACTTCTTGTAGCATGCAAATTGAAAACTTTTTCGATCGAAGCCAGTTGAACACTTCCCTTCGTTTTGCGTTATCTCTTAGTCCCCGAACATTGAAAGAGGCTATTGTCAAAGCCATGTTAATCTTGTGGCGGTGTTTTTGAATCTATTCCTTCACGCCTCATCGCCAAGGCCATGCAACGACTGCCCATTAAATACTGAGTAAGTGTTAAATTTTCAGTAGTAAAGCAATTACCAGAGGCAAAAAAGCCAATAAACAAGAAAAAAATAAATAAAATACACAGACACTCAACTTGCCAACCTGAGGCACAAAGAGAATACTCATGGAGAAATTAAACAAATAAATGTTTGGACCTACTCGAGATATCATGCACAGTACATAAAAACAAAACAAAAACATAAAAGTGTTAAGATCCCGTTTTATAAGACCATATTCCCAACAGGCCAAAGTGTTAGAAAACTTCATCATCAACACCAGTTGCAAATTGGTCTTCTTGCCGTAAAATTTGCATATGGCATAATTAGAATGTTCCGAGGTTCATGTAGGGTTTTAGCAGTTTGTAAAAAGCGTTTTACTTTAGGTACTCAGGGATAGATTTGTGATCATAGCGCCCGTTGTTTATGATTAGGTAACGGCCTCTGACAGTTGCATTTTGAATTCCCTGTTCATCCCTTGCTTTCATCATAGCTTTGACTAAAGCTCTTCTTTCAAGCTGAATAGCTCGCGCGTAATCCTCTGTTATGTAGGCGTCGGTATAACTAGAAGACGACTTCATCTTACCTTTCTTGGACCATACGGTGTCTCTGTCTTCTCGGCTTACGAAACGAGCAATTATAGGCCTGTTTTTACCTACCACTCTTTTCCCTACTCGATGTACTGCGTGAAAACGGATCTGTGTTACATCAGCGCCCAACTCGTTCTGAATGATGTTGGTTATAACAGATTTGCAGTCTTCACCTTCTGATTCCTTTATGTTGTTAAATCGCAGATTCTCTCTGCGTGTGTACTGCTCTAGCTTGATATTGTTCTCCACTTCTTCCTTTAGCTGTTGCTCAAGTTGTGCGATGTGCACGGTCAAAGTTGCCATAGCTTTTTCATGTTGCTCCGAAGTTGTTAAATTCTTCTTGGCTGTAAGTTAAACTTGACTCAAGTTCTCTGATCTTTCCCCTTACTTCGTCCAAATCAGCTTTAAACTCAATACGGAGCTTATCCATGTCAGCGTGAATCGTCGCGAAACCTTCAGTGACTACTTTGGTCAGAGCGTCGATTGAGTCTTTCAAATCTTGATAGTTTGTGTCGGCCATGTTCTCTCCAACCGAGGAATCAGAACCACGCTTCGAGCGTTTTCTTCCCATATATATCTGTAGAAACCTTTAAAGTGACAAGAATTTTGTCTCTCTTCATGCAAACAGCAGCTCTGTCAGAAGTGCCCCGGTAAAATAAAAGGATTTGGGCAAGAAGTTAACCAATTTTTGATGGAGCGTTAAAATCAACGTCCGCTCTCCATGCGGTCGGGTCCAGTCTACCCTGTCATGTCATTTGTTGAGTCGAAAACAAGTTCCACTGCTCACGGCAGGGTTGATTGGTGGTTGAATGGATAGGAAAGTTTTTAAGAATTTTTTTGTGCTGCTTGTAAGCACTCAGGACAAAACCCAGATGTTTTCAAGAATTTAAGTAATAATTATGATCCAGGCCGATTTTGATGAGGCGTTATCAAGTGTCAACGATTTCGTATCCGCAGGTCATTTGTATAGGTTCAAATGTTCCCGTGATGAATGAGTCAAGGACCTAAATGATATATGAAGTGAATCATACATTGAACTGCGGATATGAAATCAAGTAAAGCTATAATCCTCCCAGTTATGACCAGCTCCCAAGGTCAGTGGCTTCATAGCTCAGTTGGTTAGAGCGTCGCACCGGTATCGCGCGGTCACGGGTTCAAACCCCGTTGAAGTCCTGAATTTTTCAGGTTTCTCTTAAAATTGCGTTCATAACTGCGAGGATCATAGCCTTACTCGATTTCACATCCGCAGCTCATGCAAACACTTTGAGTGAAAGTGGTCATCTCATTAATACAGTATGTTTAAAAAGCAACTTCAGCAGTTGCAAAAGAAGCCTGATCCAAAAGCCATCAACAGGCAAAAACGGTAATTGAAGCAGAAGGTGATATTTTAAATTTTTGAATGCTTAATTTTTGCAGTACAGTAAACCCTAGCCTGCATAGCTGGCAGCAGGCAAATATTGAGCAGAGAATGGGAGGGGCTTCTTTCCCCATTCTCCGCAAAGCTTCGCCCCTTGTTATTTGCCTCCGGCACCAACAATCCCACCATCTGTGCAGGCTATAAAGTAAACCCCTTTCACTGTGCACAAGGAGCGGAGGGATGAAATTTAAGTTTGTGATATAAACCCAGGAATAAAATCCATTGTTTTCTTGGCGTCAGAAATCTACGTAACGATTTCTTTGCTAAGAGAGAAAAAAGCAAGCAAGACTGTGGTGCATTGTGGACCAAATGGCAGCAAATATGTAAGACCCCTTCACGCTCTTGATTGCATCATGGCTAATCACGACAACATGGAGGGAAATTCGAAGGTTTGTATGGGAATTCAAAGCAAAATAAATTGTCCATGACTATTTTTTTTTCTTGACTCTCACCTTCATAAACCAAACACATAAATTCAATTCACAACTGAGATGCTATATCTATTCTCTGGAATTCCTAGAAATTGCTCTTTTTTCTCCATACATTTCATGTAATTTTGTGTCTCCGGAATTACAGGATGTGTATTGAAGTAATTTCTAAAATATCTTTTCTATCCAACTTCATTCAGCCGGACTTTTAAGCACATGTGTTCTGTTTTGTAAGATTAAAGCACCCGAAAATTCCCCATGATGCACTCAAGAGCGTGAAGAGGTCTCTTTTAGGAATTCGTGATTCGTCAACAATTGCATGATCTTTTTGCAGGATACATGTATGCCTAAGATTCAAAAAAATCGCTCATGGTCTCTTTAAGTGCCCCTTCAACATACTTATAGTACTTGTCCTGGCCTTAATTAGGAAAGAAGTCAACACTGGAGATGGTTTGGCGAAAGGTGCGCTCTTTAATAAAAGAAGGTCATCTTCCTCATTGCAATAGCAAACTTCAGGTGTGTAACTGTTAAATAATCATTTAATATTAATCTAATCCTCTCGTGATGAATGTACATGAGGTTCGGTAATCTGTCAAATGGAATGAAAGATCAAAACGTAGTTTAAAGGGAAGTCGAAAAAGGGTTTCCATGATCATGATTGTGACCCAATTTTAATGAAGACAAAGCGATAAACCCAACCCATCTCCAAAGGGAAGGAGGGGAAAAAACTTAAGGAGGCAGTGTGGCCCAGTGGTTAGGGCGCTTGCCTTGAGATCCGGAGATGCCGGGTTCAAGACCCGCTCTGACCACTCGCTGAATTTGTTCCTGGTAGTCCCTGGTGCAACTTCCCAGCTGCACTTGTAAATAGCCAACTGGTTTGCCTCCGGCCAGTTGGGATTCTTAACAGTTGTTGTTGTTATGTTCTGTTGTTTCGTTGATTGTTTCATTGGCCCTGAAAAGCCCCTATGGGGAGCGGTCAATTAAGTATGTATTTTTATTTTGTATGTATGTATCAGCAAAGAGCCTGAGAGTTCGTAATTTTTCCCGGGAACGAATATTTTAAAGTCCCCATCCTTATGATAAATTAGTGCAAAATTCTTGAAAATAAAGGGTGATACGGTTTTTAATAAAACAAGATGAAGTCAGCATTTGATTTAAGACGCTTTCCATTTTACAGAACTGACCGGCCAGACCGGGCATTTGGAAGGACTAACTATACAAAGTCTTCAAATTAACACGCTTCGAGCGTGTAATGTACTCCTCCAGACGAATGCCAAGGTTCTTTCAAGTTGTTGCATTTTCTTTCTAAACTGAGGGGTCTCCCCGTCCTATCCTGACAAAAGAACAGCGACCTTAGTCTCCTTCGTAACCCTTTTGTTTTTTTACTATGTCACGCAACGCTTCCCCCAAAGAAAGAGAAACGGCTGCGAAGGAGACTACTTAAGCAATAGAGGACGTTTTCCGTGTTTCCATAGCCTCCTCTAAACACGATGGGAAGTTGGGAGAATTCGAGACAGTTATGAATAACTGTCGAGAATTCCCCAACTCCCCCGAGTGTTTATATGAGGTTATGGAAACACGGAAAAAGTCCTCTATTGCTTTTATAAAATATTTTTCAAAGATAATCAAACAAATGAAGGAAAATGTTGCTTTCTTTACTTCTTGATTGAAACAGATTTTCTTGACACACGCTCATATTTCCTACCAACAAATCAAAACTCGCGCCTGACAATACATAACCAATCAAAATTCGTGTGATGTCACAGTCGTGTTTCCATACTCTCATCTACACGTACTATCCTAATTATTTTATAAATTTGACTTTAAATGCACTTTGTTTCAGAAAACGCACGGCGAAGTGTGGATATACTGTGACTTCCAACACTCTTTAAAGGTAAGCGCGTATAGGCCTTATGCATGATGACGTGATATGCTCAAAAATTCACCACCAAGCCCCGTTTGCACAAAATTATTAGGGAGCTTTAGCAACGACAACGGCGACGGCAACGAGAACGTCACAAATTTGCATATTTAGTGGGCAAAAACAATAGCTTCACAAGCCCTGCACGTGCGTTTTTCATTTTTGTCCGTTTCTTTGCCGTCGTCAGCAAAGCAACAACGTGAAATTGCCAAGTTTGAAGTGTTATGGAGAACGTCAGCACCTGGAGATAAATTTTCATTTTTTTCCCCTATATTAAGCGCGGCTCGTAATGGTTTCATTCCTCAGGGACTGAAACACCTTTGTCATATTAAAAGGCTTGGAGTATTCGCGAAGTGATCGCAATAACGTGAATTTATGTTTTTACATGACGTTCTCGTTGCCGTTGTCGTTGCTAAAGCTCCCTATTGACATCATCTGGACCCGCAATACTGTTCGCACGTGGGTTTTCTTTACAAGTTTGCTCCTTTGTGATTTAACTCATGCTAAAATTGACAAGTTTTGATTTTCGAATTTGAGTCTTAGTGGTGAAATTAGCTAGTCAGACGCCATCACGCATAAGGGCCATTCGAGTTGGTGGTAGGTGGTTTACCATGAACTACCAACATTTCGCCTCTAACCGAATTCAACCCGCTCGAGTACGCCCCCTCCCCCATCCCCCACACTTTCAAGGTTTTGCCAAGTTTCTCGAAAAATAAACGGCGATGGTATGTCAATTCTGTATTACTTAAGTAATATTAAAGTGAATATTTCCGCTAATCGAGAATATTTTAGCGATAAAAGACGACTTTTCGAAGTAACCAACTTGACTTCATTTTCAAATCATCAAAGTAATGGTCGTTTGAAAGCGCTGAAAGTGTTTAAAGAGTTGTACGTCAGTCAACGAATCAATGTGCGAGCGGTAATGTTTATCTTAGCTCGGATTTCAGAGTAGCCTAGTGGTTAATTAATAACCCTTAGAAAATGACACAGAGCAACAACAACAACAACAACAACATTCAGAATCCCAACTGGCCGGAGGCAAACCAGTTGGCTATTTACAAGTGCCTCTGAGAAGCTGGACCAGAGCCTACTACCAGATCTCCGGATCTCAAGCAAGGTCGCTAACCACTGGGCCGCAATGCCTCCTTCTGTTTTCTTCAGTTAGCTGAGAAGTGCAGCTGATATAATCCGGCTGTGTTACACAGATCCCATTTAAACTGGTAGATAACGCATTTACGGCTAACTACGGGATGCTTAAACTCTTGAACTTTGATTTGTTCCCAGAAAGTGTTCACATTAAGACACTTTACTGCGCGCACACCGATTCTTTGGCTTACGTGCAACTCTTCAAACACTTTCAGCGCTTTCAAACGGCCGTTATTTAGATGACTGGAAAATGAAGTCAAGTTGGTTACTTCGAAACTTTGCTGCAAGCAAATTTATTTCTTCTTTTAGTCCTGAAGCGACGACATCGTCAGCTTCAAAAGCGAAGGAAACATAGGTTTTGGTTTCGAAAAATACAAGAATTGAATTATGGGTCAGAATTTAAAATATTATGGGATACGTTTCGATCGCAGATCGGAGAACTTTGGTTTCCATATGATCGCAGGATCGCAAGCGATCGCAGACAATCACAAATGATCGCAGAAGTGTGTTTCCATATGATCGCAGACGATCCGCGATCGTCTGCGATCGTATGGAAACCAGCCTTTACGTTGTGATTTTACGTGGAAGTTGTATTTTTTGCTCAAATTTTTGGGAAAAAGTAGACATTTCGGGTGTCGATCATGGCTTTTTAAACTTTTGCAGGTAAACGTAATGGCCTAGGTTGGGAGGATAAATATTAGCTGCACCAAGCTACTCTGGGTAAATAAAGATATGATATGATGTATGAAATTGATGTGTTACTCCAGCAGCTTTTTTGAACGAGGAAAAAATCAAGTTAGGATGCTGATCATCGCAGATATATATTACTGCGCCTTTCAATAACATGGGGACTCTTAAATTCAAAGGTCAACCGACAAATGCGTTTTTCGCTTCTGTCAATCAAATGTTCGGCGGCTCCTCCAAGCTTCCGACTACTGTCGAGCGCGCAGTAATTCAATCAAATCGTTGAGCCCAGTTCAGTCAACATAGTCGGAAGCTGAGAGGAGCCGCCGAACATTTGATTGACGGTAGCGAAAAACGCATTTGTTGATTGAGCTTTGAATTTTGGAGTCCGCATGTTATTGAAAGGTGCAGTAACGTTATTTGAGCAGTAACGAAAGGCTTTCCTTTCGTTGCTGCTCAAGTAACGTTAATTAACAGCTGCGATGATCAGCATCCTAATTTGATTCTCTCCGCAGTTCAAATACATATGGCTTTCATATATTAACTTTCGTCATAGAAAAAAAAAATCCTACCCAAGCGCGAGTGAGTAAGTGTCAACGCCTTCGGGTGCAACTTTGCCTTCCACAATTTTAGGTAGTATTTTTTCCTTTGTCGAGCGCAGAAATCAAAATTTAAGAGTTTTTGTTCATCATGTTTAGTAACAAAATAAATCAAATGTCTTTTTTGCATGTCCACAGGTTAGAAGTATCCTTGGAAAGGTTCTCGGAAACGATGTAGTGGTTCACTTTTACATACATAAAGTGGGGTGGGTGGTGGAGTTGTAAAGTTTGTGTGACAGATCTTCTTTGGCATACGTACATGGCAGTTGCTGTGGAAGCAGAAACTTGTTACGGGCTTCCTACTAAGAGTTAGCAGTACAAATCAATTAAGTAATAGGACTGGTAATGAGATTCCGCTTCCAAGGAACTAAGGGCTCATTTACTTTGACAGGATCCCAAGAGCCTACAAGTCCAATACTATATCTAACAGCACTTTCACAGATCAAAGTGTTTTTAGACGTGTTCTTAACTGATAAGATTTGGCTTGCACTAGTGACCATTACAATCCCATGAGTACTAATTTCTCATGCAAGACTTGTGATTAGCTGGAAAGGTCTGGTTTCGCGGGAAAATTAATCTAAAAATAACTCGGTCTGTAATTCATGATTCGCCGTTCCACAACTACAGTGAAGTTGTTCCCTCCCAGTCATGAACTCCTGCTTTGGTTAGTTTTCGTTTCGAATCACGTAGGTTGTTGTGCGTTTTCACTGAATCGTGCAGTATTAGCTTGCGAGAGCATCCGAGTTTTTTGGCCAGGGTTAGCCGAGCCGGGAAAAAATTGAGTGATCTTCTGGACTAAAAGTCCGAAAACTCCAAAAAACGAAAGTTTCCGGAAACAAAAGGACAATTGACGCGTCATTCAAGTGTGGTCACTTTAAGCAATGGCTTAAAATTATACAAAAGTTTTGAAAATGACTTTACACCCATGCGCAATCCCATTGCCCATATTTGAAAAAATATACTTTTTAATTAAGGATTTTAGTGCAAAGAGGTGAAACGATACCAAGCGTACGAGAGGAAAGTTTAGACCATTTCTTTTATGAAATTTTGCGAATTCCTGACGCTGCTACAAGTTGTGTCACATTTTATTTATACAATTTGGACAATTTATTTATATTTATTTTCTGGACTGGACTCCAGAACACTCGGCCACTTATTTGCACGTGAATAGTGCGTGTTGTTGTATGCCTTGCTGTATGAAGCATACCACCACAAGAAGACAAATGGCATGGTATTCTGAGACACCAATCAATAGTTCCCCGTCTCTTGCCCCCGACTGATTATTGATCTCAACAAGAAGAAAGACCATTTGGGCGCGTTCTCTTTTAGCCTGCGAACGCAGACGTATTTCCGGCGTCGGAAATAGGTCTACAAGATATTTAAATAGTTTCCTTTTGAGACCAATTGTGTTAAAGTCAAAGGCTGCATGACTAACATGCCCTGTTGTTTCACCAAATTAAACAAAAAAAGGTTGTTGCGAATAAGTCAGAAGGCAAAGTTATAGATTCATTCCAGTCTTCACGGTGCTTCATTACCCAATTTAAGTCATTTTGAATAATTTACTGTGTAATAGCAATTTTTTTTATGAATCAATAAAAGAGCAGGATCTCTATAGCGCTTCCATTTAGACTTTTTTACGTTATGCCTTTGTGAACAAGATAGTGGTTTTGGTTTCCTGCAAAACAGCCAATTTCTTCAAAGGGCTTAGAGGAGTTTCACCCTCGAAAGAGGGTGTGGTATCATGATTCAAACTAGAGAAGGATGTATTCTAATGCAGTTTCAGCCTGCGGCAATGAGAGATATCCTTACCCTCACGCTTTTTCGAGGTCATAGAAATTTCCCTTTCCTTAAATACGGTCCTATCCCACAGCTGTTTCGCTTTCGAGAGGAAAGTTGAAATGGAGAACATTTATTTATCGATAATGACTCGGGCCTACTCGGAAAAATCGCGAGTTTTTCCGAGTTTAAAATTTTCCTTATTTTGATGTAACTTAGCTCGCGCATTTTCCCGCACGTGCAGCTTCGATCTTATAATTGTCCATATTTGGACATAAAATTGGTGTCCTAAAATCCCCAGCTTTGTTCCAAGGAAAAGAGTTGGAAGTTACACGCTCCAAGGTCATGTGCTTCTGACGAATATCATAGGGAGCTAGAAGCACGAGACGTTTTACACCCATGAACGGCAACCGGAAATAACAATATTCCTTTAAAAGCCTGTTTAAATGGTTTCAACATTGCTTCAACATGCATTCAACACTTTGTTGAACGAAATATTCGGTGTATTTGAAGAGGTCGTCCAACATTGTTGAAAGGTTTTTGAAAGCGTGTTGAATCAAGTTTAAGGTGGGTGGTTCTAACTACAGAAAGACAAAGGTTGCTAAGGAGGATTTTTAGTCAAGAGTTCTAAAAAAATGTTTGCATTGAGTGGTTCTTTGAAGTAACTTTTCCGATGAAAATCTGACGTCTCTTCACTCAGAAGGCGCAGGCGCAACTAGTCCCAGTCCTCTGTCGTGCGTTTCAGAGAAAAACATGTAAAAACTCACAGGAAACAAAAGGACGAGGCAGTTTTTTCATCGGATGGAAACCGTCCCATCAACTTTCCTTAAACTGTAGCATTTCAAGAATTTCTATTTGGAGAAAAAATGGAAGTGATATTTTGAAAAGTGTATCAAAGGAGGGCCTTATGACGTCATGATTTTTTTGAGAAACAACCTTTTGTAAAATCCATGCTACAGATTTTGTGTTAGAAGTGCTCATACTGTTGCATTAGAAAATTTATGAAGAACATAGTTAACTCGCTGAATTTTTAGGCATTTCTGTTTTGGTCACGTGATTTACCGAATATGGTTGTGAGTCGAACCAGACAAAGAAATGTTAAATAGAACACATTTGGCTAAAAAGGATAACTGTAGAGTTAGAGGGACTCGAGATATGACTATTTGAAGAGGTCCATAGCAAAGGTTTGGTACTTAAGTGCCAACCCCCTTAAATTGTTTTAAGCTTTCATTCAACATCGATTAAACTTTTCCTTTGTTCTCGAAAATGTTGAATGGTGTTGAAGCCGTCTAACCACTCTGTTCAACTATTGTGGAACACACGCATGCTCACATCAGGACGCAAAAGTCAATATGGCGTACTTCATCTGGGCGAGAGAGAGACTGGTTTCTAGTTCTTAGTTCCCCGCAATCAAATTTTGCGAAAGTGTTGGTTCTTTTGTTGGCGCAATGTTGGAACCGTCTGAACGGCCTCCGCACAACTTTGTTTTTGCGTCCAACATTTGCCCAACATCCATTGGTCAAATGTTGAAACCGTTTAAACGGGCCTTGACTTGTTCTGACACTACCGTATTTATATTGCTGAGTATATTTTCACTATCATAGACGATTTAAATTCTGGAGCAGACTACTCTCCTGGCATGAAAAATGTTCACTTCTGGTTTCCGTCCGTGGCTCAAAACGGCTCGTGTTAAAGCTCCCTAATTTCATCTGACATTCCTTTAACCTGTGATCTTTTTCTTTAGAGAGTTCCCTCTCTAAAGAAAAGAAGGCCTGATCGCAGGTTAACATTCCTTCTGCATATGGCCTCAGCAGCCTTTTTTTTTTTTGTTTCGATGTCTCGCAACGCAAAAAAGTCTGCAAAAGAGACTATCCTGCCTACTGCAAGGAGAGAAACCACTCAACTGCGAGACAAAATACGATTGACTCAAGCATAGGCGTACGAGCCGGGGGGGGGGGGGGGGGGGAGGGAAG
>NC_090888.1:22848026-22850526 GCF_036669925.1 Montipora capricornis | reverse complement strand
GAACGATTAACATTTTTTCCCGTAGTTCATTCAGTTGACACAAGGTGATCACGTGCACCTTTATGGTTGCCTAGTACGTGATCAATTTCTTCCTTTTGACAAAACATCATAAAAGTCAGAGACTGCAGAAATCTTCGTCTTTTTACGATCGATTGTCATTACTCTTTCGATAAAAATTCGAGTCAGAGCTATATTTAAAAACTATCTTATTTTTTCTTTCTTATCTGAGAAGAAATGATTGAATTTTACTCAAAAGCGTGTTTTGTTATCTTTAAACTGAATTTATTACCAAAGCTTAAAAAACTAAAAGGCGTCAAAATGGGACAGGATATTACAAAATAATTAAAGGTGTGAACGTGTGAGCCAAAGGGACTCTGCTGGCGCGACATGTGGGTGACCCTCAAATGGTCTTAGTAACCCCCACTTGAAAAAAATTAACTGGAACCCTGCAGTTCAAATGTGTAACACGTCCCACAGGCAACCCAGTGTACGCTTTTATGGAGCGTCTTGTTGTGTTTTAGTACCGAACTTGGAAAAATAGAGTGAAAAAGCAATCAGTGAGGGGAAAATGTTCTGCAAAACACCATATAGCTAGCAAGGGTACTTCGTGGAAATCGGCCAACAGGCATACTACTAATGAGCCGCAAAAGCAAATAGTATACGCCTTCATATTAACGTTTCATCATACTCAGTAACCTGACTTGAACATTGATTCTATTGAAACTGTTTCTCTAGACATTGACTGTCTGCCAGATGAAGTGCTATCAGAGATACTCCAGTTTGTCTGCGACAGTGAGGGAGATGTTGCCATTTTGACCCTGAGTTTGGTGTGCCGCAGATGGCGGAATCTTGTTTCAGACAAAATGTTCGAAGGAAAGTGCACTTTAGGTGGCTTTCTTCTGTCTATGACTGGAACAAGGCGACCAAAGAATTCAGAGAAAAGCACTTTGTAATGTACGAGATCAAAGATTGTTTGGGTGCAAAACTCGGTACAAGGATGCACCTGGATTTATGAAGAGAGGAAATGCAATTCGATTTTACTCCGAAAGTGCAGACGACGGTCATCCTGGGTACTGCTCACATTATTGTGCTCAGCGATGCGGTGGATATGTTGATCCAGTTGATAATTGGCAAGAATAGACCTTTACAGCTTCGTTTTGTTTTCCCAACTCAGAGCACGCGATGTTATTCAAGGGGACAGTTTCTTTCAAAATTACGCACATTAACTACGCGAGAAAAGGAATTTTCCCTTGAGAATACTTTGTCTTAATTGGGAAAGCGAAAAATACAAGGTAAAAAGGTCTATAACTTGAACTCAAGTTTACAAGGACTACCCCCGGAATGAGATAAATTTGCAGGAGCATGTCAGTATCCCATCAATGCAGAAACATGGAAAGAGAATGTTCTCGCAATTTCAAAACCAATTCTCAACGCAACGGCTTTGTAAAGGTAAATTGGAATGACGTTGCATTTGGTTTCTTGACAAATAAAAAAAGAAAGCTCTACCCCGAAGAAATAACGTAACATGGGATATATACAGTGAGTGAATAAGTAAGTAAGAAGGTTATCGAAGGAGTGAAATGATCCTCACACTTTACAGGGTCCTAAATGGACAAAATGAACAAATACACAATTGTCTCTTATAGACACTTGACAAATTCTGGTTGACTCCAACGGGTTTCTAACCCATGACCTCCGCGCTACCAGTGCAATGCTTTACCACCTGAGCTATGAAGCCACACAGCTGGAAACAGGTCACTTTTTTAGCTCATGTGTTCCCGTGAAAGGATCACTTCACTCCTTTGTATAGAAAAACTTTATTAGCTTTTTCCCCGTTGATATATCAACGGGAAAAAAAAAAACTAAGTCCGTAACTTACATCACGGACCTCCAACTGGGTTATTAAAATATGTATGTAGTTTTGCAAAACATACATTTGTGACCAAACAAACGGTTTTCTAACGCCATATGTGTAAAAACACGTTTGTGCCAAAAAAAACTGCTTTATTGCAGTACAAAAGGAGCATTTTTACAATTATATAAATTTAATCGTGAAGCAGCTCCTTTACAATTAAAGAAAGTATGATTTTCGTTAAAAAAAGCAGCCTTTTAATGTAAAAATGCTGTCGTTTACAATTAAAAATTGTAAAAATGTTGCTTTGTCATGTCAAAAAGGAAAAACGAAACTTAATTATCAGAACACGAATGGACATTTACAGACGCTGGCAAACCTTTCCACAAAAAGTGGAAGAAACTCAAGAAATGCGAACCTTATAATAACATTAACAAGAAATGTAACTTATGCTTTTATGATAAATTTAGTATTACCTGCAAGAAGCATCTTTGTAGGCTCAACAAACGCAACGAATGAGCGATTTCATGCCCCAAAGAAATGGATCACAGATAGTGTTCAGAAACTTACATAATCCAACGCAGTAATAAACACCACAGCAACCGTATATTTATTCTCGGTTTTCACATGACGTCACAACCGCCATGT
>NC_090888.1:22838026-22840526 GCF_036669925.1 Montipora capricornis | reverse complement strand
TTCCTGCGGCGGCGAACCCTATAGCAATTGAGGCACACTGTATGGGGTTTGGTGTTCCAGCCCCGGGTCCCCTCCGTAAAAATCTTGAAGAGGTTTTTGCAATCTGGGCATGCCGCTTGTTTGGCCTGATCCGCTCGAGACGGGGTTGCCAAAGGGGGCTCTTTCGGTGGTTCCTGTTGGCGCTTGAATGACGAGACAGCAGACAGGGTTGATGACGGGAGGGCGTTCCGTGCCATCCCCTTGTTTTCCACTAGGGCGATGACGTCATTTCCTGGGGTCTGAAGAACGTTCTTGGTCCCAAGAACTTCACGGCGGATGTCTGGGTCGGATATCCCGTTAAGGAGGACATCTCGTATGACATGGTCTGTGTAGTCGACGTTTTTCCCACATTCACATTGTGTACTAAAGGCACAGGTTTCGGCTTTCCCACGAACCCTTGCTGTAAATGCGCGGAACGGTTCGTCCCTTTTCTGACGTAGTTGCAGTAGCTCGGTGCGTAGGACACCAGTTGCAACTGGTATTACTGCGAGGGAACGCATGGCAGCAAGCAGGTCTGGTAGAGTGTTGGAAGCGGCATGTGGGTTGGCTTTTAGGAGACTGTCACCAAGCTCATTTTCTGCGCATTGAAACAACTGGGAGGGTGCAGATTGATCATCGATGCCCGAACCAGCACGGAAAACTTCCCAGCGGCGTGTGAACACGTTCCATTCCTCTGTCGAGACGCCAATGTTTACTTTGGGCCGTTCGAGTTTTGGACCTCGAGGAACGGGTGGAAGCGAAGGACCAGTTGTGTTAGGCAATGTGCACTGATGGGCCAAGCCGTGGTTTGCCAGGAGAGCAATGGCAAGGGCCTCCGAGACGTCATCGGTCTTGAAATCGCACGTGGGGATTGTACAAGCGATGACTACCATGGTTCCTTCATGAAGAAACAGCCTTCTCGATGAACAAATTATCTTAAATGCCAACGATGAAGGAACCATTCTACAATCGAACAGGAACGCAAAAATAACAATACAATACAAGTGGACTTAGCTAGTAAAATGAAGACACTTACAAGAACTCCGTAAGGTGAGAAATGACAAGCAAGTCCTTAAGATAGTTCGCAGTCTTAAGAAACAAAACATGGCCGACTCTTTTGGCCGAGTGCATGAGTCCCCGGTCAGCGGGTTTACTTAAGAAGAGTCCTGTAATCATGTTTGCTGGCGCGAAACTCTGCACCTTGCTACTCTAGCTGTAGGAAGCAAAAACAACTTCAGGGTCACACAGTTGGTAAACCTCTGTCAAAAAGAAATAGAAAACAACCCAGACTTCTATGGAGATTGTGAAATTGAAGAGGAAATGCTACCTCCTCTGATAGACAGTGGCAATGGAAAGCAAACAGAAGACAATGAGAGCAGTAGTACATACTGTAATTATTCAGCTATAAGCCGAGCGATTTTTACATAAATCCACACTCAATTTGGGCAAATTTGAAGCCGTAAAAGTATTTTTCATAAAAAGAATTTTCTCATCAAATTAAAACAGTAACAAATGAACGTGCATTCACCTACAAGCCGAGCTAAATTACTTGTAAAATGAAGAGAAGTTGTTGTTGGTTTAATTTGGACTTTTATTATTTGGTGGCTCGTAAAGGAGCCGTTGGTATTGTTGTGCGATTGGGATCGATCTTATTGCTCGTCTTCTTCCTCGCCGTCTGTCTCGAATTCCTTGTCCATTTCCTCGTCTTCACTTTTTTTCTTCTGGAATATTCTCGTCGAAGACTGCATCATCTTCTGTGCCGTCGAGTGTGTTATAGAGGTGCCACAAGCATTGAACAAACGCCTCACCATCTCCTTGGGAATATCAGGCCAAGCTTGTTTTACCCCTCGACGGAATGAAGAGTCTGGGAACGAGATTGCACCATCTGTTGGCACAGATCGTGTAAACAAGCTTGTCACATGACACCATAGCAAACTTGAGACGAAAGCGCAAGTGGATTTCTTCTTGTTTAAAGCGACATTTTCCGAGCAAAAAAAAAACCGTACGCATTAAAGGGAAAATCTTACCTTAACTTCTTTGCTTTGAAAACTACGCCAACAGTCGTTGATCGAGCTCTGGATACGCTCCACGTTGGACAGATTTGCCTGATCTTTCCTCCAGCGACGGAACCATCGACTCGCTGATGCCGTATTCTCTGGCGATCTTGGAGTTATTTTCTACAGCTTCTGCTTCGGCGACTATTTTAAGTTTAATAGCGAGGTTGTAAGGTTTCCAGTCGAATAACTTTTTATAAAACGCTTCACTTGTATGAAGACATGTTTCCAGGGATGTCAGTAATTGTTTAATAATATTCGTCACCTCACGATGACGTCGGTTGTTTGTTTCTAATCTTTCGTGTTCATTTTATTGCTTTGAGTATAATTTTTTAGTTAACGCCAATTTGTATTTTAATTACGAAAATTCCATAGTCTATAGTACATATCAAGACCTAAAATGGGTCTCGGCTTATAGCCGCGTATTA
>NC_090888.1:22830526-22833026 GCF_036669925.1 Montipora capricornis | reverse complement strand
CACCAGTCAGATGTCGATTTCCACATTGTTCATGACACATTTGGTATATCAAATGTCTCAGGGTTAGTTGGGGACAATGCCTCTACCCAAAAGGGTAAATCAAATGGATTGATTGCAAACAACTCCAAACTATTTGGCAGGGAAATGTTTTTTGTGGGCTGTTACCCACACATACTTAATATAACGTTGCGAAGAATGTGCCAGGCTGGGTTGGGGCAAAGGGTGATATGAACAACAACCACGTATTGCAATTATTATACAAGATATCCTGGCTCCACCATGAACGCCCAAGTCAGTACAAGGCAATGTATGTTTCACTGGGAATTTTAAGTAAAGAGCCACCCCTTCCACAGTCCTTTATTGACACAAGGTGGACATATTACCATGAGATGCTACAATGGTATTTCAAGTATGGAAAAGCCCGTCTTCAGCTTGCAGAGCGTATACTAGAAAGGATGCCAAAGTCAGATAACCACTCATCGGTCTGGCAAAATGTCATCAAGCTGAGCTCCCGCCCAATGATCCAAGTGCAAATTAAATTCTTATTTGCATTTCTTGACAAGTTCATTATCCCATCTCTTAATTCATCACAAGCAAGTGAAGAGGAACTTGGTTTTTCCAGTGGATATCTGGCACGACTATGGCCTGCAACTGTTCTCAAGCACAATGAAACACTCAGTCAAATGTTACTGTGTCCATCACTGTATTTTCCTTTAACAGAAGAGCAAGTGCAATTATCTTTCAAAGATGCAGCTGCTATTAAACACTTTTACCAGGAAGTGCAGAGGCCCATGTTGCAAGAAGTCCTGAAAGTAATTAAAGAACATGGTGCTGAGTGGATATCCTTTCCCAAGCTGTTTGGAATGGGAGCTGATCAAAGATTCCAAAGTCCATTCTGGTCATCTGTTTTGAAGGTCCTTGACATACAATTTGTATCCACTGAAAGCAATCAAGGAAACGCATCTGAAAACAATGTAAAAGTTTATGGACAGGATCTTCAGAGATTGGTGTCTAAGGACAGAAATGGGTTGGTTAAATGGGCCAATATTTGGGAGCTGCAGAAACTTCAACTTCTAACTGAGATTAAGGCAATGGCAACATCACCTGAAAGCTGTCTTATTAACAAAGACACCACACCACACCTTTTTGAATTTTATGCCAAGCACATTTTTAGCATTCCTGTGAACAATGTCATCGCTGAAAGACAGTTTAATCTATCCCAACTTTATCTTCATGACAACCTGTCAGAACTATCAAAACAGGCCTCTGTAACATTTGTCGAGAACACTATCCACAGTGGTAAAACTAATGGTAGGACCACTGAGACAGCAAGGCAGACACATGAACAGAGAATGAATGACTATGGGCAACTACTGACCACAGAGCTTCTCCAAGAGGCAAGAAAAAAGCTCAACAACATCAGAAAAGGTAGTGCAGTCAGTGCCCCACTTAGAGGAAAGGATGTCTATCCTAAAGCGTGGGAGGAAAAGAAACTGAACAAAGACACATCACTGACAATCCAGTCTCTTAAAGCTGAAGGTCGTAAGCTTGAACTTCAGTGGAAAGCTTCGACAAAAGGAACTGTAAATTTAGAAGAACAGAGGTCATTCAGGCCTACAACAATTGGATGGCATAGAGACACTGGACAGGTGCCACCTCTAATGCACCTTGCAGCACTTACGGTGTGGGATTATGGTGAGGAGCTTTCAACACATGACTTACCAGTGGAATGCCAGAAGTGCATCAAAAATCTTCCGCGTATCTTCCCAACCTCATCAGTTAATTCTGTGTCCACTTTGGATGTCCCCATGGATATGTCCATAACATCTGTCCCTGTTCATGAAGAATAAGACCTGACTGAGGGGTGGCTCATCAAAAAGGGGGAACTAACTTACATTTGGAAAGGTTAAAGTCAATTTATAGTCAATCTTCCTCACATGTGACCAGTTTTTTTGTAAGTTTTAACAGGGTTTTAAAAATTACATGTCAGTTGTGATCATCGCCAGTGAGATTTAAGAATTTTCATTGAAACTTCCCTAGTTTATTGCTGAAATAAAGCTATGAATTTTTTTACCTTCCATCACAGCATACAGTATTTGAAAACAATCAGTTGTTTCCTACATGTATGTGCTTTGCTTTTTTTTTTTTCAGCTGATACTTTTTTTTGGAAAGATTTCCAGAAATTTTAAAGGCTCAGACCATTCAAATGCCAGAAGTTACAAATAGGACTTCGAATGATCATTTCAGTCTCAGAAATATTGGTCATAGGTGACATAGATTGACTGTAATTGTAACGAATGAATCCATGGTCCCAGTTTCAGTAGGCAGAAATCACAGTCATGACTCATGCTACAACAAGAAACCTTAACTGAATATAAAGATGTGTGAGAAAATGTTATGTCATTGAAAGAATGACTTTAAATTTTTCTTTGAGTTTACGTGCTAAAGCTTAAAATGAAGTCACTTTTCTTTGAAATACAGCAAATCACATACAGCCTGT
>NC_090888.1:22823026-22825526 GCF_036669925.1 Montipora capricornis | reverse complement strand
TAAAACCTCCGACTTCAACTCTTCTGTACTCGGCTTATTGGGAAGGAATGCTCGACTGAGTGTATCAGCAATGAATAGTTCCTTTCCAGGCTTGTACACTAGATTCAATCGATACCTCTGGAGCTGTAATAACATTCTTTGGAGCCTTTTGGGGGCCGAAAGCAGAGATTTCTTGAAAATGCTCTCTAGCGGCTTGTGATCCGTCTGTACTGTAATTGGCCTACCATAAACGTACTGGTCAAAGCGTGTGCACCCGTGAACTATGCTGAGCAGCTCTTTCTCTATTTGAGCATAATTTCTTTCAGTACTGGTAAGCGCTCTTGACGAGAATGCTATAGGCTGACCCTCTTGCAGTATGACAGCACCCAGTCCAGATTCCGATGCATCGCATTGCAATGTTACTTCTTTACTGGGGTCGAAATACTTCAACACTGGTTCTCTTGTGATCAATTTTTTCACTTGCTTCCAAGATTTCTCGTGTGTATCGTTCCAGTGCCATTGCACATCTTTGTCTAATAAACGTCTCAACGGCTCCGTCACATCAGACAGGTTAGGCAGAAATTTCGCAAGATACGTAATCATTCCAAGCACCCTTTGCACGGCCTTCTTGTCTGAAGGTGTAGGCATTTCTACAATTGCCTTGACCTTACTTGGATCCGGCTTGAGGCCATCAGGGGTCAGTACATGACCGATGTAGGGCACTTCTTGCTTTCTCAACTGTAACTTCTTTGGATTCAACTTGATATTCTTCTCACGACATCTCTCCAAGAGTGCAATTAGGTTTCTGTCATGATCCTTAACTGCGTTTTCATAGGTGTCACCCTCACCAACACAGAGTATGTCATCTACAATGTCTTCTATACCTTTCAGACCTTGTAGGCTTTCATGGATTCTTCGCTGGTACTCTTCTGGGGCTGTTTTGATTCCAAATGGTAAGCGGAGCCAGCGATAACGGCCAAAAGGTGTATTAAATTTGGTCAAGAGTGACAACGGTTTGTGTAGCTGAACTTGCCAGAATCCATTCTTTGCATCCAAAACTGAGAGGACTTAAGCCTTCCATAGCCTAGTGGCCACGTCCTCAATGGTGAAGAGAGGATAATGGGCTCTCAGCAGGGATCTGTTTAAATCTTGTGGGTCAATACAAATTCTTAACTTCTCTGGCTTGTTTACTAGAACCAAACTAGACACCCAATTTGTAGGTTCTGTAACGGGGGTGATAACTTTCTCTCTGACTAATTTGTCCAGTTCTTCCTTTAAACGGTCTCTTAGTGCTACAGGGACTTTCCTAGGGGGGTGGACAACAGGTTTTACAGTTTCATCGAGTTCCATATGGTATGGGCCATCCATGCACCCTAATCCCTCAAAAACATCACTGTACTGTTTCAAAATTTGATCTCTGGTTAGAACAATGTGGGCAGTTTGAACCTTGTCATTTACTGCATTCACAGTTTCTGACTCTGAAATGTCACTTGCCATAACCTTGATTAAGTTCAGTTCCTGACATAACTCAGCACCCAATATAGGCCTGACATCCTCATTAGTTATAAAAAAATCTGCATCTGTACTTATCTCACCTTTGGCACATTTGAGAGTGCACTTTCCAGGTGGAGTCATAGTGGTTCCATTGTACATCTTGAGTGTTGCAGATGTTTTCCTCAAATACAGATCTTTGGGATCCCCCATAACGCTTGAGAATTCTTTTAGTGATAGCAAATTACAAGTTGCTCCACAGTCCAACTGAAATGTAACATCTTTAGCATTGTTTACTTTGACTGATGTAAACAACTGTTTTGGGTGTTTCTTTTCTTCCACAGCACTGACTTGATAAGTTATGACATCAATAGTATACTCTTCAAATTGACTCCCATCTGAATCTTCTTGCACATAATTCAAATTCTGATTGGCATGTAAATTACGACTGACCTGCCTTCCTCCTGTACACTTCGCAGCAAAATGGTTTCTTTTTCCACACTTGTTGCACTGTTGGCCATATGCAGGGCACTTTGATCTGTCTGGTACATGTTTCCTGCCACAAAATTTGCAGTCGATCTGCTGAGCACTGCCGTTGGCTGATTTTTTCTTCTCTTCTTGTTTCTTTCGGAAGAAGTTTTCTTTCTTCTTCCCTACTGCATTAACCTCGTGCAAGTTTTGCATTTGTTTCAACTGGCTTTGGGTTGCTTCGGCAGCTCGTGCAAGTTCTAGAGCTTTATTCAGCGTCAAATCTGGGACTCGCAACAAACGCTCTCTCACGTTGTGATCAGCGATTCCAAACACGATGCGGTCGCGTATCAACGAATCTTTCAAATCTTGAAATTCACAAGAATCTGCCATGTTTCGTAGAACAGTGGCATATTTATCAATGGGCTCCCCACTTTCCTGTCCACGCGAAAAGAATAAATACCTCTCGTAGATTGTATTCTTGCGAGGCTCACAGTACTGCTCAAAATGCTCTAGAACTTTATCCATTTTGACTTTGTCTGCGTCACTGTCCCACGTGAAT
>NC_090888.1:22815526-22820526 GCF_036669925.1 Montipora capricornis | reverse complement strand
GACCCTTACTTGGGGCGTATACAGTCAGTATACATTGTGGTATACGGTAAGTATAAGGATGTGCAAGGTCTGTATAATAACCAGTATACGTCAGGGTATGCCAAGAAAATAGCAGGACCGTATACATATGTAGCATAATTCCTTATATTTCAGTATACATGTCAGTATACATTATGTATACTGTGTGAGTCATAAGGTATACTGGAATTGTATAACAGGTATGTATACGGATTCTAATACTCTTTGGTGGATTCCTTATAGTTCAGGGTTCATATCAGTATATACTGCGAAAAGAAGGATATATACTGGGAGCGCCTACTGTGTTACGGACTCATATCTTTTTTTTGTTTTTACTCCTTGCATTCAGGACACTGCTTTTTATTCTCAAATGTAATATAGACATTATAATGTTACCCAACCTCCCACAATCCGAAATATAAATGGAATCTTGGGACCTAAATAGAGGGATAAAGGATGTTCAAGGCCGTATAGCGAGAGAGGTGTTAGGCCCCGTTGAGACTAGATGACCGTTCAACCACACCTTGTCCGGGCACTAAACTGGAAGTTGTTCAGACACCCCAGTTCTAACAATGCAATTATTTCTTTCTTCGTCCACTTTGCACCGGCCACCATTGTCGTGACTGAAACGCAGGGAAGCAGGGGAGAAAGCTCGGGAACTGACGAAAGCGTGTTCAGACAAGTACCCGTTCCTGGTAACGGGCAACTAATCTGAACGGGGCCTTAGAAAAAGAGAAAAGAGCGCATTGCCTAAACTATGAATGTAGAAGATAAGCAAGTTTTTTAAATGAATGAAATATTTTGCTTTATTTATATCAAATAGCACCTTTCGTCACAGAAACATCATGAAATATAGAAATCCAACTGTAATGTTGTATTCAACCTAATTTACCATCATTTCAAAATCTTATTATAAACATGATAAAAGGAGAAACCTAAATGTCTTTTTTTTTTAAGAAACAAACTGCACCTATTACAACAAGCCTAACGTTCCATGTCTTTGTGAAATCATACAATGAAAAATTAACAAATCTAATTTCCTATCTCTTTGTGAAATTGTGCAATGAACCCTAGTAAAACTAGGCTAATTTTCTGTCTCTTCCCATTCAGTATCCTCTCCTGAACTTTCGCCATCTTCCGCTTCCTCTTCCCTCATGTTGTCATCTTCCTCCTCTTCGGAATCTGCATCGTTTCTGCCAATGAAAGTTGACGTTGTTTAACTCATTGAAACATAATGAAGTTATTAGAAATTGTTAACTAGAGCGCAAATCAAATTCGACTTATATTTTTTGTTGTTTTGTGCATTGTTTGTTTAATTAATTTCTAATAGAAGCCATAGTCGATAAATAAATCGTGCCACTTTCCTGTTTTTGAAGAGAGATTTATGGGAAAAGAACGTCGAAGGCCGGCCGGCCGGCTAGATAAGATATATATCGACGTCCTTTTATTTATTTATTTTTTTGTTTTCAGTAGTCAAGTGCATGAAACATTTAACATACCTCTGCGCCTCCTCCTTTCTTTGTTCAAGGAGGGCCTTCCACTCATCGGAAAGTGCCCACTTGGGCGTACCGTTTGGAGGCTCTTTTTCCGATTTCTCCCCTTGTCTTGCGTTTGTTCTCTTCCATCGCTTGTTTACTGAGCTCTCAGCTTTTTGGTATCTCTTATCGAGTCTAAAGAAAAGAGAAATACGTTTATATGACCACAGCAACGATAACGAAATTAGCCTGCAGAATAAAGTTGTTTAAGAAGCCTAACAAAAACAACAACAACAACAATCTTTATATTTTCTTAACTTAAGCAAGGGGCCGCAGGCAGCTAGAGCTAATCTAGGCACTGGGGTGAATAGTTGTTTTAGTATATACAAAACAGTGAGATAATATACACCACAAAAAATTAATTTGGATGTTTTCTTCACTTGTCACGGATGCAAATCGGGACGCCATTTTTTCCTGAGTTGCTCGCCGCTAAATAGCACAGGATATCCGGAGTTTGACGAGTCAATCAGCGCGCGACTTCAACGCTATCCACTGTTTTAGTATCTACTAATGCTGATTAGTAAAATCCAACTAGTGGTCTATTGTCAATGCTGCGTTCTGATTGGTTGAGCTACTAATAGGCTATTTGTTATAGCCCACCAGTAGCGAAAGCGCCGGCCATATTTGTAATGTTTTGGTCGCTGAAAAGGATTAAAGTCTAGCTTTAACTAGCGAAAGATGTTTTGTCTCGATATTTTTTTGACCAGCTAGTTGGATTTTACTAAAACAATTATTCCTCTCGCCCTCATGGCCTCAGAGTCAAGCCTTATCGGGTAGCGCGGTGAATATTCTTATTCTTATTCTAGAACTCGTGCAAATCATCCTTATAAGTTTATGCACATATTTGCAAATTCAAATGCATACAAAAAGTAGGTTCTGAAGGTAATTTTGAGAGTGGAAATCAAGGTTACGCGGCAGACGGCAAATACAAACTCACGATTTAATTCAGTTAACACACCAGAAAGACGCTAACCTCATTTTGACAAGAAAATGCTTTACTATTGCATAAAAGCTATCCAGTTAAGCTCGCATATCATAAAACATAATGAATTCATAAAGGCCACATTTTCCAGGGAACAATTTTTTGAAACAAACAACATATTTGCTATTAGAGGCAAAAACCCCTTCTATTTCATTACGTGCGGGAAGAGAAGAAACTCAGTCGTGTCAAATATGCGCAATATTGCAACAAACTAAATTTCAGGGTCAAACCGTTTACATGGAGAACCTTTTCATTGAATAATGAAGCACAAAATACACGACAAGCTTTCTTTCAAATAATTCTTGGCTGTCACATTTCCAATTATTTTTTTTACCTGAAGACTGTGACGAGTTGATCACAGATCCACGTAAGGTGTTCGATTCGTTCTCTGTCTTTGTTGAACCCATAAGTTATCAGAGAATTTTCCATTTCGGTTTCAGTGTTCTACATAACAGCACACTTGGTAAAACATTATTTTAGAAATACAGCTCACTTTGATTTCGGCTCGACGGGCGATAGATTGTTGTCGAAGTCCATTACTCGTCGCTTTTGAGATTCCTGGTGTTGGTTTTTCACCACCTGCCTAGTTTATCCAACTGACTTTCCATTATTGAGCTCCATAAGGGTATATTTTGTTTAAAGATCCACTAAAACGCCATTCGCGTTACATAACTTTCGACGCCATTGCAGGTTAAGTTAATCATTCTACTGTGTCCACCAGAGAAATCTACGCATTTCCACTTCCCTCTCTATCCTAAGAAAATACGAGCAGAAGTTTCTATGCAAAAAGACACCACTTAGCAGGGGAGTGACAGGGAAGACTTTTATCGACACGGAAAAAGAAAAAAAAACACCCAACAAATGCCACTCACTTTCCGACTGGGATTGCCGTACTGGCAACCCAGTAAATAGCATACACAAACAATCTTAACCCCGGTAGATTTGTCTTGGGTACAAGGTTGAGTTAGGCCCCGTTGAGACGCCGTACTTCACATGAGTCGAATCGAATTCGAATTTAGACCGAACCAAATTAATTAATCGCGGTTGAAATGATTCGGACGCCGAACTTAATTTCGCCGAAATTAATTCACAGAAGCATACTATGACTGAAGAAAATTGCAAAGTTGTAATAATTTCTGCATTTGAGTCAGCTCATGTGAAGTACGGGGTCTGGATCAAAGCCGCTCCACGACCGTAATTCACGGCTAAGCCAGGCGGGGTAAAACTGCTTAGCCGATCCGAATTAGACCGGCCGTTCTAAATTGATTCAGACTCCTTACTTCACATGAACTTAATTCAATGAATTCGATTCGGCCCATGTGAAGTACGGGGTCTGAGCCGGACCTTAGCCGATTTGGTCCATTGTTTGATTGCAAATAGTCCTTCAGGCTTCGCAAGCCCATACATTTTAGATGTTACCGTTTTATATTATGATTTCATGTCTACAACATTGTGGACATACATTTAAAGAACGAAATAAGCTGTAGTTTTGCTTTGTGGTTATTACTCTAAGTATGCGGAACTTTTGATAGAGTAGATATCTTTTGTGGAAACAAGAACCAATTTAAGAACTTAGATAGCCTAAAACAACTGTAAATGCCATTTTTATAACAATCTATTTAGGCTAACTTGGAAAAATATAGGTTGTTATATGCAGGTGTTTACTGTATCTCAAAAGTTTCAAAAAGGATTCCACTTTTCCATGAAAGTAGCACTTCATATTGTCGTTTTCCAATTACAAGTCAGCTTACAGTGATAAAGGCCGAATAATCCCGGAATACGAAAAAACACGGCAACAACGATGGCTTTCTTGTATTCTATTCTTTTTACTGTCGTGGACCGTTTATTTTTCTTACTGAAGAATCATTAAAAAAAGGATTAGGGAAACCTCTTTTCAATGCGCTTGCGTTGCATGTTTACAAAGGTTTACCGGAGCTTGGGTACAGTAACAGCACGAGCGGTCAGACTTCACGAGATTTGTTCAAACCAATTTACTCACCGAACACAATCAGACTCAATCCGTTGGGTTCGGTTGTCGAGCTAATGGTTCTCAAACTAATGGATTGAGTTCGATTGGTTCGGAAATCGAACTCTCTCAGTGTTCGATTTCGCTCGATTGCCGAACTCAATCGAACTCAATCCACTGATTGATTTCGATTGAGTTCGATTTCCGACTGTTCGATTTACTATGCCGGGCACAAATGACCGAACTGACCAGCTAAACAAACCGCCTCAATTGACATAACTAATTGACTGAATTTTTGTTTTTGTTTTTATCTGGAAATAGCCTTTCAATACTTTCGGTCAAAGGCAATAACGACAGATTGTATATGACATCCGAAATGCTGTGTGCGCTATATAATCGGCAAATGGGTCGCAATTTGATGAATTCGCAAGAGGTTGTTCGATATTTATTACAATGGAAATGTCTGGGTTTTAAAAGAGCGAAACCACAACAGTCTAAC
>NC_090888.1:22785526-22800526 GCF_036669925.1 Montipora capricornis | reverse complement strand
GACATTAAGCTGAATACATATTTTTTCCAATTATGTTGATAATTTGAACCAAGTCAGCTCAAGAGGTTATTGGATTCCTGAAATTTTAAACAAGTGCCGACAGAGCCATTGCCACACGTTGTGTGCCTGCATTTGCCGTACCAAATACTTCAACATTAACTTGACTGTATGGTGCGGCAATAGTTTTAGTTGGATCAACAATTCCTGGACCTGGGTTGTTTGTACGACATTTGCGAGTCGAATTAACTCAGGAATGTAAAAACGATACAAATCATGTAGATCTTTGTAAAGCCACAGATGATTAACGTGAGGTGGAATTGTGGCAAGTCTACTTACCCTTAGGGATTGAAACATGAGAGGGATGGTTGATTTCTTCAAACACGGACTGTTTATTTAATTTTGTCATGCAAAATGGACTGATAGTCCAACCATATATACATTTTAAGACTCTAATACTTCTTTTCAAGTCTATCTATTAATGTTTTTCTGACTCAAACAATACATTTTTCAGCAGCTATTAATTGTTTTGAATAATCCCCTACCCCCGCCCCACGTAAAGTTACAGTCATGTGTGTAAATGTATGCAAGCATAAATTTCCATGCACTAATTAGCCCACAATGTGTGATGAATATAAATACAGCTTTTGGTCACGCACAACCTGTGACTGATGTACTCAGCCTTGATGATAACAATGCTTTTAAAGTGAAACTACTGCACTACTGCAGTCCCTACCGACCACCTGCGTTATGTCTTTTTAAGATTTTTCAGAATCTAGTTTGAGGATAGATGTTGATTTGCAGTCATTTAGTGAATATGGGTAAATAAGTGAATAGTAGATATTGACTAGCCCATTGACTCCCGGGGGGTTCCCCATTGACGGGCCGGTTTAGGCCAGTTTGGGTGTCAAAGGGCTAGACAATGTTCACTGACATAATGCTTAACCTTTATTATGATGTTAATACACTTGTCACAAATATAATGAATATGATGATGCCAGGAAAGGTGATGGTCAATTCACATAGTGACATACCCAGCTATCTTAAGATTGAAACTTGCTCGAGGCATTGACCACCTAAAGTAAGTTGAATTTACTTTCTGATGAGGTTGGAAGATAAATTATAGATGGTTTTCACCTGACGTCACAGCGGCCATGTTTGTGTACAGAACAATAGAGGAAAAAGTCTTTTGGGAATTTGACTCTATTATAATGCAAAACATGTGCCATAATTTGCCATTGTTTTGTACAAAAACATGGCCGTCTCTTCACGTGATTGAAAACTATCTATTGAGTTTTATTTAAATTTCAAGTTGACTTGTTGGCACAAAGCAAGTGATAAATATTTGGTAGTTCAGAGTTAATGTGAATTAGAAGTTCACTTGTATAAATTATAGTGTTTTTGCATGCACGTATACGGTAATTTCAACAAATAGTCTATTTTACAGTTGTGTGCTTAGTTAACTGGCCTGTGAATGAAAGTGAGGCTGGAGTTGACCTTGTTTTGATAGAAACCTCATTGCCTTTCTTATCTAAATTCTTACTAATTAGCATGACAACAAAATCATTAACATAACAAAAGGAGGGAGGTCTGTACCGTAACAAGGTCAACACCAGCCTCACTTTCATTTAAGGGCCAGGTAACTAAGCACACAACTGTAAAAAGGTCTATTGCCATTTACTGAGTGTCAAGTGGCTAAAAGGGTCACAAAATAAGAAAATCGGGTTTTTTAGCCTAAAAGTAGGAACAAAATAGCAGCATTACAACATTTTTCTCCAGCCATAAGCACAAAAACTAGGAAAATTTCCCTGAAAAACAATGGAATTTTAAAAACACAGAAAAATAGGAAATAACAATAGCTTGCATGCACCTTCATCAACTACCTACTCTACTGCTTCCTACAGTTCCCCTATTATCTAAACCCTGATTTCAATCCATGGCGTTATAGTAAAACCTCCACACAAGTTGCTTGTTCAAACTAGTAATTAAAATTAAGGAACTGGTGAAGAAGTGGACGTTAATAACGCTGGCATTTCTTATAAGGGTTTTTCTGTTGACAAGAAGGAAAGTAAAATACATTAATTTTTAAAAGAACATTTTATAGGCTGCGGTTGCTTGTGTTAGCTTGAGATTATACACAAAACGAAAGGAATAGCAAACTCGTCTTACCTTAGCAGACTTCAACTGACAACGCGGAATCGGCTGAACGCCCACCTCAATCTATCTATGTGCATGAAGCCACCGACTAAACTTCGATCACGCAAGAGCGAAAGACTGTGAAGAAATTTTACCACTGAAATACCGCTATTCCCAAAGAAAAAAAGGTGTAAACGATGCTGTTGCAATAAAAAATCCCTTCGAGCAAGCAATGGAACAAGACATCTTCGGCCGCCATTTTGTTTGTTATTTGGCTGGCGCGCGTGTAAAAAAAGCCTGGGCACAAGCAAATTATCAACCAATCAGACAAACGTCCCCCTTGCTTTACCGTCTCATATTTTGCGCGTTCTCTTGACCAAATATGGTAAAATGACGTAATAAGGGAATAATAATAGAGTGTACTAGAGTGTTTTTTTAATACACACATTTAAGATACCTCAAACATGGTAAATTTGACATTGCTATTTAAAGCATCTTGCACATTACATTTAAGTGCTTTGCCTGGTGTAATTGTTGTAAGTATTCATAGAATGTAGAGTAAGGAAATTAAAAAGAAATTTTTTTGTAAATAGTATACGTATTATTTAGTTTGTACGGTTAGGTAATTACAAGATAATATTGTAGGTGTTATATAGTCTGTGCTAGTAAGTAATGTAAGTCTTTTGTTAGTATTGTAATAATTGTTAGTGTTGTATGTGAAAAAACACTAATAATAAAAGTGAAAAGAAAAAAAAAATCTTGCACATTACATTTAATCGCTCCAAGATTTTATTGATATTCATAATTAATTTAAAGAAAATGGAGTTCTAATTTACTCACATTAATTTATTTTGTTGTATTAACTTCATTCATGAAAAGCAATTTAAAAACCAGTTGTTTAAAAAAGTTAACTACTTGACACAAATTCAAAACTGCACAACTTCAGAGTCTGAAATGATCGTACAAAACACTTGACTGGAACTTTCCATTGCGTGACTTATCCAGGATTACACAACAAAACAACCCTCTCGCAATCAATCTGCAGTCGCATCATTAAATAAATCCTCCACAATTGTTTAATATTGTGATGAGAAGGCTCGGCTACCTATTCAAGCCTGGTTTCTAAGCTCCCCAAGAAAGTGATCCCTAAAGAAATTTTTGCCCGCAGCCTAGCCTCCCACGCGGGCGTATAGGAAACGGAAACTAGAATCCTGAGAACGGAAGAATAAGAGGCTAGTAAATATAGTTACAGGAAGTTGTAATCTCAGGTTATTAAAGTGCGTTCGACAATCACTTTCGAAGTGAAAAAGAAGGGTAGGGAAAGAACCAATCTCTTTTTGCAACCATGTCTTCTATCAGATATTCACCACGAAACTGTGACTTCGATATCCCTATTTTTAACACCATTAATTGACATACTAGCTGGACCCATATGTCCAGATAAATTTTTACCACAATTGCTTGTAATCTCGCAGTCTGATTGGCTAATTTTCCGTTGTCGATAAAAGTCTAGGGGTGCCTTCCTTTGGGAAAAACGATCATTGATCCAAGATCACTTGGATCAGGGTGCATCACACAAACCGAAGATTCCATTCCCAGAGTGGATTTATCGGTTCCTTTGATGCACCCTGATCCAAGTGATCTTGGATCAGTGATCCTTTTTCGGATCATCCCAAAGGAACGCACCCCTACACAACGCTGCTCGCATCAATTTTTTCACGCAATGTAATAGCCTATCAGGAACGCTCATTTTGGGAAATAAACCAATCATATTGCGATAAAGTTATAGATAACGCTTGCTCTTTCTTTGTGTCATGATTTTGGTCACGCTCGGAAATAAACACTTTCTTTGGCGTTGAATATTGTGGTAAAAAACATCTCGAAAGTGGTTCAGCGTTGTGATGACTATTCGTCATCATAGTGGTCAAAATTTGTTGTGGATTCAAACTAATTTACATGCACAGCAAAAGAGGGACCACAAATGAAATAAAAGCTTGGATTCGTCCATAACTGAGCATGGGTTTGGTCACTAAACCAAACCTTAGTTCTTAGTGGAGCATAGATCCTGCTCTAAGCTCTCCCTTTTTCGTCCATATAATGCCCAGGGATAGATTCCTTCAGATTTTGCGATACCTACACTTTGTAGACAACACCCAGGTACCCATACCCTTCGAGCAGTTGGTTTCTCCTACCCTTCCCGAGAGAGAAACCACTGCGAGCAACGGTTAGTTTCTTTGAGTGAGCCACCGTCCAGCACCAAGGACGAATAAATTAAATTTGAATCGGTAAAACGAGTTAGTAAACTTGATTTGGCGCTTGCGCGTGCAGTCAGCTACGTAACTGCTGCGTTTGGACGAGAATGCTGGGTACGGATTTCCCGCGAAATAAGACGAAGTGATGTCAAATACATCACGTAGGGTGTGATGTACTTCGAACATACTCGATAGAAAATCAAACGGTTGCTCCCAGTGGTTTCTCTCTCGGAAAGCGTAGGGGAAACCAACGGCTCGCGGGCTAAGGCACCCAGGGCTGGCTCTGCTGATTACGATAAGTTGCACAAGATACAGCCATTTCTGTATAAGCCTTAGAGGCAGCTAACCATAGATGAAACTTTGATGAAGTTCATAGGACTTCCAGAATCCAGTAGTGGCTAGCAGAGGTCTCTTTTCTTTTGTGTTCGCTGGGCTGACGAATACAGGAAAGAGACCTCTGCCATGGGTCAGAACTCTTCAAACCACACGCTCCATGAAATGTTTGCCGACTGTGACTTGAGCCCATTGTGTCCCGCGCATTTCTTTACAGTAATTCCACTGTAGTTAATTGAGCCCACACAAATGAAGTATCACGTGAGGATTCTGTCGCTAAGTAACCCCCGTGCATGCTCAACACAGTGAATTTCGACCCATGGCAAAGGTCTCTTTCCCGTTTTTGTCAGCCCAGCGAACGCAACAGAAAAGAGACCTCTTCTAGCAGGAAACTGTACAATTGCCCAAAAGACAAAACATACATTTGCTAGCAGAGAATACATGTGTCCTTTATTGGCTAATGAATTTAGACAGGATTGTGAGCAAGCTTGAAGTTTTTGGGAAAAAAGAAAATAACAAAAAGTGGTAGAAATTTTTTTAGCCGGGTGTTTGAAAACTCATTAAAACACTTTTCGTTGTAGTCATTATGGTAGCATACCTGTGCCCGCGTTGCCATTGGCGACGATTATTGACGGACAATAAAATGATCAACGGAATTCTTCTCGAGAATTTCCATCTCATTTAAATGTGAATGCCACATTAAAATTTGTAATTTCCAAACATTTCTACTTTCCTTACATTGTTTTTTAGCTTATAGACATTTGCCTCCCAAAACAATTAAATTGCTTATTTAGCTTTGGCCAACCTTACAGAAACACAGAAAATACACATACCCAAGACTGTCATTTGATGATATTGTAAACGGAAAGTTGGTATAGCAAACTAAAGAGTATACTTGTCACCCAAAAAAGTTGGAGTTATTTTCAAGTATTTTCAAGGGCCAAAATAACATAACGGCTAGATCCTCAGTCACGGATCAAACCGTTTTGCCAAGTCCCTGATTTCTATCAAGTGATTAACTTATCCTGGTACAGATGCTTACAAAACAAGGCACAAATGTAAGGACTTGGGCAGTATCTTAACACTACTGAAATCTCATGGTACTTTAACTATAATTGGCATGATATCTTGTGTCTGACTGCTACTGAGGTATCAATGATTGAATTTTTTTCAATAACTCATATTGAAGAAAGGGAAATAACACATCGACGTATCAGAGTCCAAGTAGGTTTTTCACGTTTTGGACATCGTTTCTGAAAAAAAAAAAAAAAACAATGAAGAAAGAAACAAGTAGTGGGTTAAATGGCAATAAGGAATTTCGTTTTTATTGGGAAGAAAATAATATAACAATAGACCATTTTACAGGTGTAGCTAAGTTACCTGGCCTAAGAATGGAAGCGAGGCTGCTGGTGACCCAACCTTCGTGCTTTTGTAATATCAATATGGACTAATTAGAATTACAACAGCACAATTTACATGATAAAAGCACTGAGGTCTGTATCAATGCAAGGTCACCGGCAGCCTCGCAGCCATTCATAGGCTAGGTCGCTGAGCAAAAAACTGTAAAATGGCCTATTATCTGAATTCATTCATTTAACTGTTTGTGCTTAGTTAATAGCAACAATTCCTATTCAGTGTTACTTTGACATGTAGACTTGAAGACCTCAATAGCTTACTTCACTTGACATAAGCAACCAGCAATCACCGATCAGTTTCACTGTCAGTCCATCATAACATGGCTCAAACAGCTAGTTATCTGCAGGAAGCTGAAGTAGCTGGCTCGGTGAATGCAGACATTATTTAATTCAAGTATTAGCCAAAGCAGTTCGAGTTCTCTGTGAAGAACGTACCTGCTCCTTTTGACAACGTCCTGATTAAAAATATGTACAGAGTACAGCGATTCAGTCATTTAAGTTCTATTTAAACAGCACTTACCATTCTTTTCGTGTTTGTGCTGCCCAAATTCAAAGGTGACATCATCGCCAATAAGCACAAATGGCGCCCAGTATTTTATAGCGGAATAATCTTTTGTCTCCCGAAGAGATTTCATAGCATGGTGAAGAGCTGTACTTGCACTTTTTCTATCTGCCAAGTGTTGGTAGAAACTCTTCATGAACATGAAGGTCGCCTCATCGTCAATTGCCCAGAGTGACACCAGAACAGACCGGGCACCAGCACACAGGAAAGCCCTTGCTATTCCCACAATACCCTCAGATTTTACCTCTCCCTGGCCACTATGGCAGCAACTCAGTACAACCAGTCTTGCCTGAAGACGAACTGCTTGAACATCACTCAATGATAAGATGTAATCTTCCTCTTTAGGGATCCGGGATGTGCGTTTGGGATTTGGGGCCAAAGCAATCTCTCCAAATTTGGCGTCTCCATGTGCAGCAATGTGGATTAAACCAACTGACTTCATTCTTTTCAGCACCTCAGCTTTGGTTGCATTTTTCCCTGTAAGAGGCGTGGTCTGCAGAAGTTCTCCAATCATATCCACCTCTTTTTTTGCGCCTGGCAGCTGTCCATACATGAGGTCTGTGGTGAAAATAGGGACGTCCTTCAAGAACGGATCACCCACAAGCAGCACTTTATTGTTCATTTGGAGGTCATTGGGTGCACTAGTGATCAGTTTTAAAGCAGTCAGCGAGGGAATTGCACGGATCCTGACAGAGTCACTCAATGCAGAAAAAGGAGCCAGGCAAAAGTGACCATCAGGAACAAAGACTAAGTCATCACCCTGGAGCAAGTCTGCGATAGGACTGACTAAGACATCATACAAGGGCTGCAAACAGTGCACAGAGAGGCTAAAGGACTGAACGGTTTCTTCAACACCATCCCTACTGCTCGAGAAGTTGCTGCGTTGTCTGTCAAATAAACGATTCTCACATCTTACAACGGTCCTCTCGTTGATCTGTTTAAAAGTACTTTTCATCAGAGAGTCAGCACTTCCATTTTCGATTTTCTTTTGTCTAAAATTTATGCCTATGTCTTCTCTAAGTAACCAGAAGCTGATCGTGTTCCCTTCAAGTGCTGTGAAAACAGTTTGTGAAGGTAGATCTTTCACTGCAAAAGAGAAAGTTACCTTCTTCATAACTCTAGGTTTCTCATTAATGCCATATTTCATCTTCAGAATGTCTGCCAAGGCCTGCGCTCGTCCTTGCTCAGCAGCATACAAAGCCTCATCAATCTCTCCATTCCTCAAGAGTGCTGTCCACAAAGCAGAATATGCAAACTGCTGTTTCTCACGAAAGCTTATTTTCCATGCATCCTCTGACTGAAGAAGACACCTTGTTTTATCAAAATAATAAATGCTTAGACGATAGTAATTAAGAGCTTTGCTAAAGGAGTCAAAATTTTCATGAACAAGACCAATATGATAACATGCAATAGCCAGCCCTATTGGGTCCTCCGTTTCCTTGCGAATACTAAGATCTTGAGTGTGGTACTCTACGGCTTGCTTTAAATCGCCAAGACCGACATAAGCGTCACCTAGATTGCCATAGGCTGTTCCTTCTCTGGCCCTGTCCCCTACTTCTTTCGCAATACTAAGACATTGGTTGTGGTACTCTATGGCTTGCTTAAAGTCGCCAAGACTGTGATAAATGTTGCCGAGCCTCGAAAAGGCTCTTCCTTCTCCGGCCCTGTCCCCCACTTCTTTCGCGATACTAAGATCTTGATTGTGGTACTCTATGGCTTGCTTAACAGCACCAAGGCTTTTATAAGCTTAGTCGAGATTACCCTAGGCCTTTCCTTCTCCGGCCCTGTCCCCCACTTCTTTTGCAATACTAAGATCTTGATTGTGGTACAGTATGGCTTGCTTAAAATCACCAAGAATTTGAAAAGCGTTGCCAAGATTGCAAAAGGCAGCTCCTTCTCCGGCCCTGTCCCCCACTTCTTTTGCAATACTAAGATGTTGATTGTGGTACAGTATGGCTTGCTTCAAATCACCAAGACTTTGAAAAGCATTGCCGAGATTGGCATAGGCTCTTCCTTCTCCGGCCCTGTCCCCTACTTCTTTAACAATACTAAGATGCTGCTTGTGGTACTCTATCGCTTGCTTAACATCACCAAGACCGTCATAAGCGTTGCCGAGACTGCCATAGGCTGTTCCTTCTCCGGCCCTGTCCCCTACTTCCTTTGCAATTCTAACACATTGATTGTGGTACTCTATGGCTTCCTTAAAATTGCCAAGATTGTCATAACAGATGCCGAGCGCGCAATACGTTTTTCCTTCTCCAGCCCTATCCCCCACTTCTTTCGCGATACTAAGACATTGATTGTTGTACCCTATGGCTTGCTTAAAATCACCAAGACCTTGATAAGCGCTGCCGAGATTGCCATACGCTCTTCCTTCTCCAGCCCTGTCCCCCAGTTCTTTTGCAATACTAAGATGTTGATTGTGGTATGCTATGGCTTGCTTAAAATCACCAAGACTTTGATAAGCATTGCCGAGATTGCCATAGGCTCCTCCTTCTCCGGCCCTGTCGCCCAGTTCTTTTGCAATACTAAGACGTTGATTTTGGTATGCTATGGCTTGCTTAAAATCACCAAGACTTCGATAAGCAATGCCAAGATTACCATAGGCTCCTCCTTCTCCGACCCTGTCCCCCAGTTCTTTTGCAATACTAAGACGTTGATTTTGGTATGCTATGGCTTGCTTAAAATCACCAAGACTTCGATAAGCAATGCCAAGATTACCATAGGCTCCTCCTTCTCCGACCCTGTCCCCCAGTTCTTTTGCAATACTAAGACGTTGATTGTGGTATGCTATGGCTTGCTTAAAATCACCAAGACTTTGATAAGCGTTGCCGAGATTGGCATAGGCTCCTCCTTCACCGGCCTTATACCCCAGTTCTTTCATAATACTAAGATCTTGATTGTGGTATGCTATGGCTTGCTTAAAATCACCAAGACTTTGATAAGCGTTGCCGAGATTGCCACAGGCTCTTCCTTCTCCGGCCCTGTCTCCCAGTTCTTTTGCAATACTAAGAAGTTGATTGTGGTACGCTATAGCTTGCTTAAAATCACCAAGACTTTGATAACCACAGCCGAGATTGCCATAGGCTGTTCCCTCTCTGGCCCTGTCCTCCACTTCTTTTGCAATACTAAGATGTTGATTGTAGTATGCTATGGCTTGCTCAGGATCACGAAGACTTTGATAAGCGTTGCCGAGATTGGCATAGGCTTTCCCTTCTCCAGCCCACTCCCCCGCTTCTTTTGCAATACTAAGATATTGATTGTGGTACGCTATGGCTTGCTTAAAATCACCAAGACTTTGATAAGCATTGCCGAGATTGCCATAGGCTCCTCCTTCTCCGGCCCTGTCCCCCAGTTCTTTTGCAATACTAAGATGATCCTCGTAGTATGCTATGGCTTGCTTAAAATCACCAAGACTTTGATAAGCGTTGCCGAGATTGCCATAGGCTCCTCCTTCTCTGGTCCTGTCCCACAGTTCCTTCTCAATACTAAGATGTTGATTGTGACACGCTATGGCTTGCTTAAAATCACCAAGACTTCGATAAGCACTGCAAAGATTGCCATAGGCAGCTCCTTCTCCGGCCCTGTAACCTATTTCCTTAAACACAGCTAATGCTTCTGCATAATTTGCTATGGCCGGGTTCAAGTCAGCTGTGCCCTGATAGTAGCTACCAAGATTAAAAGAAGCCAAACCCTCGCCTTTTCTGTCTCCCTCCTTTCTTGCAATGCTGAGCTTTTGCATGTGCCGCTCCAAAACTTCCAACTTTCTATCCACCATTCTTGATAACAGTCAGAACTAGGAAGTTTTTCTCTGAAATCTGGGATGCACCTAGAAGATAAATGAACGAAATTACAATACATTTAATGCCCTGACTACAGGATTCTAAACTGGCACAGCAAGATTAATTGAACAGTGAAGGAATAACTATCTTAAGCCAGTATTTCGAAGATAAAGACGCCTTTCTTTATCAGGGCTTCTCAAGGAATGACTTCGGTTTATGGAGAAAATTGTTGCAGAATAAATAGGAATGTAGCCCGTAATATGAAAAAATACCTGGGCATTTAACAGACACTATTAATCAAGGGACATTAAAAATAGAAATTCTATTATGTAATGAGGGAAAGCCTATAAGAAAACGATGGCATCCCATTTCATCTTTCTTATCGAAACCTAATTAAAAGTTCCTAAGATATGCTTGGCTGGCAGGACATTTGCGGCCAGTATATAGCTGACACCAAAAATACAGGAGGGGATGTCATTACGAGTGTAACATTAAATTTTCTGCAATTGACGTCAAACTCATAATTTTTATTTCAGGTCTAAATCTATCCAATGTCAGAATCGGAGATTCAATCGCCTGTTTTTCGTCATAATTTTTTTGGCTGGATACCTGGTTAATCCCTGTTTTTGACCTAGGGACTTTGAATGATCTAATTGAATTGCTAACACATTTCCATTGGGAAAGGCTGCTCATCAAGGCAAAATTGGCTGTTATTACTCTAGAGATGCATAATCCGGCTGTCTGAATTATGCCTTTCCCTCTCTCTTTCTCCATAAGCCGAAAGCATTCCTTGGGAAAGCCTGATGAAGAAAGGCATTTTCTTTCGAAATATTGGCTTAAGATAGTTATTCCTTCACTTTTCAATTAATCTTGCTGTGCCGGTTTTTTAGCAACCTGTAGTCAGGGCATTGAACCTATTGTGTTTTCGAATTTCTCTGCGTTGCTTAATGCGTACATGTGCGTAGCCACTTAGACACTGTACTACCAATGGAGTTTACAAACTCGAAATTTCGAGTTCACAAACTCCAAATTTCGAGTTTACAAACTCGAAATTTGAGTTTTAGAAAGGAATTTTTAGTTTTTAGAGTCGCTTGGTTACCAAGCAATTACCACCTGAACAACATGGCCGCCATCGTGGATGATGACAGCGTTGTTGCAAACTCTGGGGTAGATGAGGTAAGTTTCTGATTCTAGTTATGTCGTTGCTGTGTAACGAATTTAATTATTGTTTAGTGCGGTAGAAATGGCTTTTAAGGCTGCTAAATTCTAGGCTCTACTTTATTTGCTAGGCGTATTTGTTTGAATGCAAATGTCGAATACCATTTTTATTTATTAAACCTCTGCTTAAACTGAATGTTGTCAGGCTGGGAATGCAATTATGGACAGAATTCATGAAATAAGATGGGTGCTGTCTATAATTAAAAATGATTTTGAAAGGAACCAATCTTCTGCCAAAATCGATAGCGATTTTAAAAAGATCGATTATTATTGATAACAGATGAGATTTGTTGGTTCTGTGATTTGCGTCTAACTACTATTGACTGACTGATCAGTACAACAACGCATTTCCGATCATTTATTTCTTTGCTTGCTTACAGCAGGTATGATAATTTGGGACTGATCATAAAGTACGAGTTCGGGACTGGAGAAATTCGATCTGTGACTGCAGCATTTTCAGTGGCCCACTCACTTGCTAAGTGCATAATCAAACGTTGCCATACTCTAATGTTTTTTTTTTTTTTTTTACACAGAAAGCAATATCCGTACCCTTTTTAGTGCATGACTGCCCTTCGCCCACCTCGTTTTCCATGCATTAAAAGTATAGCGCACTCCCAATTTTTCAAAAACCCCATCTACTTATGATCTGTGCAGGGATGGCGCAGTGGTGAGAGCACTCGCCTCCCACCAATGTGGCCCAGGTTAGATTCCCAGGCTCGGCATCATATGTGGGTTGAGTTTGTTGGCTCTGTACTCTGCAACGCGAGTTTTTTCTCTGGGTACTCTGGTTTTCCCCTCTCCTCAAAAAGTAACATTTGACTTGATTTCAATAATATTGTTGATTTCAGTTTACAGTGTCCCCAATTAGTGCTTGAGTGCTAGAACGACTAGACACTTACATAAAGCTCCTTTCCTTTTCTTTCCCTTAAATCATTAAATTTGTTGGCTTGCACTAATATTTTGGGATGACATTGATGTTGCTGCAGGTGTGCAAGTTTCTTGAAGAAAGAGGGTTGGGAAATGACATTATACAACTTTTTAGAGATGACAAGGTATTTTTACTGACATGTACGGGACACAAAGTACTACCATAAGTCCCTGAGCTCTAGATCTGTGTAAACAAACTGCTAAGAGAGAATTGCAACAGTTTGTTTGAAAGAGATTCAGTTGGCCATTTGTAATATGGACACACATTATTCTTTTTCAAAATGCAACAATCCAGTGGTTTTATTTTGGCAACTTGCCAGACATTCTGGGCTTGGGAGGTTTGTGTCTTGAGTTTCGCTTTTTCCCATTTACACAGATCAAGAGCCTGGGAAGCCTCAGTGACACTGCATGTAACCTAAACTCTAGTTTTGTAAGAGGATGTACTGCATGGGAATTTAGAAGATGTGCCATTTTTTTTTTGTTCAGAAATATTCAAGCAATAGTTTGTAAACCTTGGTATTTTTCAGCTGGTTTGGCTCTTTTAAGGCTGGGTATCTTCCAAATAAAGTTGTGTATACATAAATTCTCTGACAAAACTATAGTGTAGGTTGCCGGTGTAAACGTTGAATCGATTTCGTACTGACTTATGAATTTTTTCATGGCTTAAGGGCCAGTAAGGTAGCAAGTAGCCAGGTTTTCATTTCAGTCACCGCAATTGTAAAAATGTAGCAAGTACTCACAAGAGTGCAACTGTTAGATACCTGAAACTTATTGAATCTTAATAAGGATATTTTATCCACTTACTGTATTTTTCTTTTGCTTAAATATCACTCTTTAGTGCTAAGTAGTATTGATGGGTTTAATTAATAGCTGCACTGTAATTTCAAATTAATGCAAGGGCTTTCGGTAATAATGTCTGTATTTGTGTTACAGCAGCGGTGTAACGGTGCACCTTTATTCTGATTGCTTTTACTATTGCTTATTTATCATAGATAGATGCCACTGCTATTCAAGTAGCAAGTGATGATATTTTGAAGAATTAATATCACATAAAAGCCAGAGGAGATCTTTGTGCTCTTAGATCATTCTTTGAAGAAAGGGAAGATAAGAAAAAGAAACTGAATAATAATAACAGAATAAAGGAACTTATTGACATGCTTTTAAGAGGAAGAAAAGAAAAGAAAACCACTGGAAAGGAAAAGTTCCAAAATAACGTAAAGGAATCAACTGGCACAAGTGATACTGATATCACCAAAAAAACAAGGAAGATTTCGCTTGGATGGCTGAATTACGACGAGAAGATTAAAAAGTACAAACATGTAAGAAAAATTCAAGGAGGTGGAACAAGACCAATTTCAGTTCCCTCTAACTTTACAAAAGATGACGTACTACAAGAAGCCATCAAAGTGTATTTATCTAAAGAAGACGAGCTAAATATGGAGGTTGATCTAGGAAATTTTGAAGCAGCAGCAATAAAAGAAGATGACTTAGGAGTACCTTTTACTGTAGTGAACTATTGTAAAACCTACGAGTTGTCACGTGCTAGGTTTTACTTGATGACAAAGCCCAAGGTAGTCGCAGTTTATGATGATGACTCAAGTGATGATGAGTCACTGATGAAAAGCCCTTTTGGTAGCAAAGAAGGCTCCTCATCTGTTTTATTGGGTTTGAGGAACGTGTTGCTCTACGAGCAGAGCAGCAAAGAGCATACGAAGAATTGCTAGAAGCTGATTGCCTGAAGGAGGAACACAAAAGACAAAAGTTGGAGAAGGAGAAAGAACATCCTGACTTGGAAGACAACCAAAATATTGAACCTCTGAGGGAAGCGAGAAAGTCAAGAACACCTTCAGAGCCTGGAAAGAGAGAGGCCCACTTTACCATTGCTGTCTGACATCCAAGTTTCGGCACACTTCGAAGGCGGTTTCGAATAGATGCTGTTATGTCTTCCGTGTATGACTGGTTGGGTTCTCTTCAAACTGAACCTCCATACTTCATGTTAAAATTCGTATACATGGCTCACGATGATTGGATACGCCCACCCTCACCTGTTTCAGTTGCTGCAAACAATGTATTAGTCATGGACACCTGTGAAAAGCCGCTGCCCCAGTCTGAAGATGATCCAGAAGTCAGTTTTCTTGGATACGATCCAGAAAAAGAGGGGCTATCTGCAAATGATGACACTTCGTTACACAGTGTTTCTGAGCTGGATTTCATTCCAGAAGATGAAGAGCTGCCAGAGCAGATATTTGACAATGAAGAGAGTGCGCGTGAGGAGGTATGACGATATGAAGTATGAATTCAGACAACTATTTAATATTACATAGTAATGATAATTTTACCCAATGCAATGCTCATCTTTATTGTCGAGAATGTCGGAC
>NC_090888.1:22765526-22770526 GCF_036669925.1 Montipora capricornis | reverse complement strand
AGTAACAGTGAGCAACTTACCAAAACGGATGCTAATCGATGCGAGGTCCTCGACGACAAGAAATGATTATGCAAAATTTGATGATTTAATATGGTTATCCATGCATTATCGAATCTTGTAGGAACTTTTAACTTTCATAACCCAAATCCCATTTCTCTACTGACTTTAGTCCCAGAGCCACTCTATACTCTATCCTAATCTAAGTGATTGGTTCCTAAACGTGGAAGCTTGAGGCTTATTACGTGCAGTATTGTCATTGCCAGGGTAATATTAATAAGCCCCTTTGTTTGCGGTATATTTTGAATAATAAAGATAATTTCAACTCCTGGGTTATACTAAACAAACAAAATAATGATATAATAAATAAACAACCACACAGTATTCTTATAATTGGTTAAACCACTGAAATTATGAAATTATTTCAACCTGAGATTATTACTCGGAAACAAACCAACTGCATATTAATTATAACCCAAGCTGAAATTAACCCTGGGATTTTACCATGAAGAGACACGATGAAAAGTCTTCCATGCAATTTTCAGTCTTTGGCTAAAAAATCTGTTTAATAAGACCGAAAAGAAAAGGTATCGACTGAAGACAAGTTGAAAAGTCGCCAAGCTGGCTGCATTAATTTTCATGCAAATCGTTTATGTCTTGTCACCTTGCTTTTAAGAAATTTATGGTTGGAAATTAAAAATCATATCACTACTGACCAGTAAACTGTAAACACGTCAGGTATTAAAAATTTACAGTATGTTGCCCTATTTCCCGGACACTTACACTTCACGATTCTGCATGTATTTCGTCGTAAAAACGAAGAAAATTTAAACCATACGTTCCAAAGATTATCAATTAGTCTGCTTGCGTTTGTTCTTTAGGTGAGAAGATTCAAGTTTTCGTTGAGGTGAGGAAAATTATTTTCTTATTACATGCGACTTTTATCAAGCGTCGACTTAGGGCCGATTTACACGGTACGATTTTTGTCGCACGCAACAAGCTTACGACAGGCCTACGACATGACTTACGATTGCCGCAGCATTTTAAAACATGTTTTAAAATGCTACGACATTTTTTCTGACGTGCACAACAGTCGTAAATCATGTCGTGGGCCTATCGTAAGCCGTTGTTGCATGTGACAAAAATTGTACCGTGTAAATCGTCCCTTACATCTTTTCATTTTCAAAAGCGGTCGTTCTCGCAAAATGCACGATAGATTTAATTTTACTTTTTTTTTCGACATAAGTCAAGCTAAAAAGTATGTTTTCGAACATATAAGAATTTTCAGTTTGCAGTTTTGTTTCTGCGAGCAAAAAAGTTCGGAACAAAGTGCAACTGACTCTACTGCACATATTCCCCAGCCAGCTAAATTTTTGTTCCATGGACAGTGCGAGCGACGCTGTTTACGCAAAATATTGAAATTCCTTCGAGGCAATCAACAAAAATTGCACTTAAAGTGTAATAAAAATTACAGAAATAATTTAAGCTTAACAAACCTTTAACATGAATAAGTCAAGACTGGCAATAGCTTCCAAGAACAGAAAATGGGGAATACACTGTATAAATCACATTTTTGGAGAATATCAGCTGTTTAAAAGTAATGCGGGCAGATATAGGAGAGCGGTTATGCGCATGCTTTTCAGCACAAGCCATCACAGTAGGACAAAATTGCCTTCCCACAAGCTTAAACAACCGAATTCTCACCTGAATATATAAGAAAATTATACCTTGTGCATAGTAGCTCATGTTTCTGGTGGAGTCTAGGTGGGTGAGAGTTGGCCACTCTAAGAACACTGCTTGACGACGACTCGTGCAGATGTTAAGTTACAGGGTATAGGGAGAAATCGAGCCAGTCGAAAGTACCCCTCGGGTAACCCCAAACTCTGGGCCCAACTGGTTACAGGAGGGTGCTCAGAGATCCCTCGGGAGCTCAACCGTGCTCCCAGAGGTTAAATGGGAAAACGACAACCACCTTGTCAGCCATAAAAGTCCTCGCTGCAGGCTAGGCAAAGAAAAGCCAACCGAGCACCCTCCGACAGGGGTCTTGTTTAGCGCCGTTAGGTGTCACGCAACAGTGACGCGTGACAAGTCACGCAACTTTAGCTCATTTGCCCTCATCTGGGAAAACTTTTAACAAAATAGAGTAAAAACAATTACAGCTAGGTACTGTAAAATAAATGTTTAGTCTTCGGTTAGTTTTCTTTGTAATTTTTTTTTTTTTTTTTTAGCATCAGGCCTACTCTGGGACCTTCAGTCGCCGTAACTTTGAGCGACTTAAGGCAACCTTACACAACTTAAATTGCTTATTCTACTTAAGTCACAGAATATCGACTGATCAAAGGTTTCCATATTTCTTTTCCAAAATCAGAAAAAAAAACAACTGTGAAATATTATTATTTATCACTGGTTTTGATTGCTCAATGACAGTGTCAGATTTCTATGTCTGAATACCATTCGAGCCATAAAAAGGGCTGGGCTGGAAGAAAAGCAACCGTAATAGATAATTAGCAGAATTTCGGAGATGAACAAAGAGTTTCCAGTAATCTGATTGGTTGAGTGGTTTCCTATAGAAATAATAATCAAAGTTACAGTGTATTGCAATTTTTTTTCCTGATAGCTACAAAACGTATTTATTTATTTATTCATCAAAAGAAAGACATAATTTAAATAAGACTGCCATAGAAAATTCATAATGTAAACAAAAATAAAGAACAAGAAAGTCAAACTATTTAAGTAAGCTCAAACTATTTCACATTCAAATGAGAACAAATAATTATTATCTTAGTAAACTTATCTGAAAGATTCCTGCAGCTTGCACTGTCAATTTTGCATGAAAGTAAATTGGGTCAATTATACACCATTCCAATAGCATCAAACAATGGTTGTTCCTTTTCGGGAACCAACCAATAAATGTTCTTTTCTTTCTTCAGTTAGGAAGAGCACACCAATATAATGTAGCAAGATAAACATAAATATTGGATAAACATAAATATAAGAGTCTGCTGAGAGCTAATCAGCGTCACAGGCGCACCATTAACTTTTAAGGATTTGAAGAAGAATATCAGGGAGCTTCAAAATATAAGTGTGAAATAAAAGCTTTCTTATGTTCCAGGTGATTGACAATGCAAAAGATTATTGTCTATTGCCTTAGGATTTTTGATATAATCACTTTTGTTTTATTGTGATAGAAAGTGGATGAAACAGCTTCAAAAGATGAACTGGGCCACAAGCAAGAGGGGGACGAATCCCAAGACTATTTTGTTTGGTCTGGCGCTGTTATAGATACAGAAACCGATGAGGAGTGTGATTGGCAGCCGACACAAGATGACCCTGAAGGGGGAGGCACTGAAGATGATGAAATGGAGGAGGATCTGTCAGATGAAAATAAGGAGTGGCTTAATTGTTAATTTTGTTATCTCTGCTCCCAGGAAATGCATAGTTGTGAGTTATCTCACAATCCATGCGCGCACCACTAGAAAAAGCAACCTTTTACATCCACCTGCTGTGAGGACCGAGAGCGCAAAACGATCTTTCTATTACTATGGTTGCACTCTTTTCAACAAAATATCTTGATGGTATTTTGTACTTATTTGCTTCTAAATCTTTTATTTATATATAGTTTTCTATCTATATTATTATCAGTATTAATGAAATGCATATGTATTCTATAGTTTTAGTTGTGCTCAGGGCTCCCATTGATAACAGACAGCTTTTTGCATGTGAAGGGGCTACCCTGAGCAGTATAAATCAATAAAGGTTCTTCTTCTTCTTCTTCTTCTTCTTCTTCTTCTTCTTCTTCTTCTTCTTCTTCAATATTGAGGTCCTTCAGTCCATGTGTCCTACTCTGAATGGGGAACTGCGTACATAATACTTAATTAGATGCAGAACAGTAGGTACATGCACAGGGGCAACAGCTTATGGCCCAATGTTCTGATCAACCATTTTGGATTGAAATCCCTTGTCGTCAAGCAGGCCAGATTTTGCTCAATGATTAGCTAAATCTATCAACTTCCTGTTCTCCAAAAAATTAGAACGCTCCATGAGAGCGTACACTGGGTTGCCTGTGGTACGTGTACACAAAAACAGAAGGCAGTGAAGTGGGTGGTATTGAACTGCTGGGTTCCAGTTAATTTTTTGAAGCAGGGGTCATTAAGACCATTTGAGGGTCACCCATACGTCGCGCCAGCAGAGGCCATTTGGCTCAGACGTTCACTAGTTTAATTATTTTGTAATATCCTGTCCCATTGTGAGGTCTTTAAGTTTTTTAAGCTTTGGTAATAAATTCAGTTTAAAGATAACAAAACAAGCTCTTGAGTAAGATTCACTCGTTTCTTCTTAGTAAAGGATAAAAAAAATAAAGTAGTTTTTATATATAGCTCTGAATCGAATTCACAATCGATCGTAAAAAGACGAAGATTTCTGCAGTCTCTGACTTTTATGATGTTTTGTGAAAGGGACGAAATTGATCTCCTGCAAGGCAACTATGAAGGTGCACGTGATCACCTTGTATCAACTGAATGAACTACGGGATAGAATGTTAATCGTTCGTCGTTTTCAGAGTAAAACAACGTCTTTGTTTTCTTTAATTTTGTTGTAATATTTAACGGAATATTTACATTACATCTGTCGGGTCAGGAAGCCTTCTTTATTGGGTTCCCGAGAACGTATCTATTTTGACTTCAGGGCGCAACTATTTACACAATCGCAAGGTTGAGCGGTCATGTAATTGAAAATCTGAACATCCATGAGATACAAAAACAGACTTGCGAGTTATCGCAAATCACAATGCTGACAAGCACAAAAGCAGAAGAAATGGTTAATAAATATGAAGTTGTTACTATCTGAATGTTTTGCGTTAGAATAAAGGGATATATTGTCACGCAAATGATGTAATTTCATGACACTCAAAATTCGCAAAAAGCGTGAGTTTCATGTAAACAATCTTCGCACTAGCAAATCGTAGCAATAAATTGGATTAACCAGGAAGTTAAAGAAAAATTGTT
>NC_090888.1:22743026-22758026 GCF_036669925.1 Montipora capricornis | reverse complement strand
AGAGGAAAATTGTCAGGAAAAAAAAGCTTTTAACACCAACAAAAAAAGAGTCTTCATGTTTAAATATAATTCCAATGCCCAACTCAGCTTTCTTCCAGTTTACCGAGTAAGCAATGTTGCCTGACATCAAGAATGGCTGCGCGGGAGTTAACTGTCTGCTCTCAACTCCGAGATTCTTAACGTTATACACCTATCGAATCGCGCACGCTGCACTCACTTGTGCCCTTGTTTAAAATCGTTGTCGATATGGGTACGAGCTGTTCCAGGCCTATAGCAAGTAGTTCTTTTGAGCAATGCACATTTTTTTATCCAGGAACTTGAAGGACCGCCATAAGTTAAGCAGAATGTTTTGTATAATCTATATGGAACTGTTAAAGTTTTGTAAATTGAATTCCTATATCGTTCTTGTCAGTCGACCGCAATCACTTTAGACAAGAAGAGAGAGCTTGGGGATGGAGTAGACCAAAGTTTTCCCATCGCGGTCTGACATTTTCTTAAAACTACCCAAACCCCAGTGTGAATTATTAGAAACTTCCAAATTGAGAACAACCTCTATTTCAATTTTCTTGGCGTGATGGGAAACCTTTCACAAGTATAGATGTAGATACGGAAGGGTAACAGGCAGGGGCGTAGTGTCCATATACGCACAGACGTCCATGCGTATACAGCTCACATCCTGGAAACCTTATTCCCTGGAAGCATTAATCTTTTAAATTCACTATAAAATCGGGCCAAGTCTTTTAAATTTCGAATTATATTGTTGTCTCTCTGTGTGAGTATTTCCAGTGACGTTTCATTAACCCATACACGCCTGGCCAAAGGTCCAACATTGTTAGACGCTGTTGAAAAGTGTCGACCGAGGTGGCCAAACGAATGCAACATGTCGCATCCAGCATTTTGGACAGCATTTTGGACAGAATTCTTAGAAAACAAACTCTCGCTATGTTAGCGTTTTGAAGTTCCTTTTAAAATTAACAGCAGAGTCATTCTCTCTGATAGGAAGAGAACGGCTGTTCCAGAATCTGGGAACTGCAACATTGACACAACATTGCGCAGTCTCCAAAGGTCTTGCACCAGGTGCGAGGAACCTTGAGAAGAACCAGGGGAGTAGCGTAACAGGGTCTTTGCTTGCAAAAGATCCTGCAGAAACATTGGCGCCATGTCCCTGAGAGCTTTGAATGCAGGAAGCGCTTTCTCTTCGATGAGAGATTGTTCAAGCTTTCGTCGCTCAGTCATTCAAGACTCTGCTCCTTCGCCATTCCGTAGCGAAACGCGACACTTCATACACGCTCTCGCTATTTGCTTTTAAATTTGCTTTGTAGATTAAAGTACATATTACAATTCAGAAAACATAACTTGAAAAACGTCGACAATTTTTTCCAGTCCTTACTGGATAAGCCAATCCTCCACAAAGCGCTGATCTTGACCAAGGAAATTCTCCATGTTTTAGTTTACAGCTGATGTGGACCTACAGTAATAAAATTAACAATACATACATATGGTAGTGATTATACTTTAGATAAATAAGATAAATAATCGCTAAAAATAAATAAAACATAAATATGTATTAATAATAATAAAAATCGGAATGCTTATTATAAACTACTGAGCTGTCTTTTTCAAAAGTGATATTCATAACAGTATGTTTTAACTGCTTCAGTCCATTTTTAAAGCCTGTTTGATTAGAAAAAGATCTTACACTATCAGACAGGGAATTCCAGGCGATTGCAGCCCTGTGTACAAAGGAATTACGACCGAGCTCAGTGTTTGGTCTATTAACTAAAATATTTAAAGATTTCCTAAGATTATAGCTCTTACAGGTCCTAACAACTAATGAATTTATTTCCTCTAAACCTAAATTATAAAAAGCTTTATGAGTAATCATTAAAATACGAAATTTATAAAAATATATCCACCCCGCTCTTGCTAAAATATCTTCATCAGTCATGGCCTTTGGCAACTTATGAATTAGTCTAGCAGCTCTAACATGTATCAATTCTAATTCTTCAAATTTGGAGCCAGAGCCCCAAACCACAACCCCATAGAGGACACTTGGGATTACAGTCTTAAAATACAGAGTTTCTAACATAGATTTGGGTAAAAAACTTATACGTCTCAGCATTTTGACTTTAGTATTGAATGACACACAAATTGATTTAATATGCTGAGACCAAGACAGTTTATCATCGATGGTAACCCCGAGACAAGCAGTAGAGGATATGTACTGAATAAAATCCTCACCCAACTTCAGAGGTTTCAAAGGACCAATGAAGGGATTAATGCTCAAAATCATTGCCTCAGATTTACCCTCGTGAATAATCAGTCTATTCTTAAGGCACCAGGTATACACCTGGTCAAGAACCTCTTGTAAAACAAGAACGATCTCATCAACAGTGTCACCTATTACATGAATTGTTGTATCGTCCGCATACATATAGAACGCCCCTCTGTTAACATGATCTGGTAAATCATTACATAAGTTGCAAAGAGTCTGGGACCTAATAAGGACCCTTGGGGTACTCCAACTTTAACAGGTCTTAAATCCGATCTTATACCATTAACTTGAGTCCTTTGCACACGGTTGGAGAGGTAATCATTGATCCAATTCCACATACTACCCATAACTCCAATTCCTTTAAGTTTTTCGACAAGGATAGTGTGATTTACACAATCAAAAGCCTTACGGAAATCAATGAATAAGACTCCAACCTTGCGACCTCCATCCAAAGCCTCTCTCCAAGCTTCAGTAAGATGTAGCAGAAGACTTTCAGTTGAATAACCTTTTCTAAAGCCCCATTGCTTATTAGTTAAAATACTACTAGATAAAATATGATCATCAAAGGACTTACATACAACCCTTTCAAGTAGTTTTCCTGGGACACTAAGCAAAGATATAGGTCTATAATTATTAGGATCCAATTTACTCCCTTTTTTAAAAAGAGCAGTAACTAAGGATTCCTTCCACTGCTGGGGGAATCTACAACAATCCCTGCTCTTTTTGAAAACCTCAAACAAAAGATCTTTAGGTGAAACTTGATCAGGGCCTACCGACTTATTTGGCTGAAGGGATTTGAGAATACCATTCTTGATCTCATCCCATGAAATAGAAAAATATTCAATAGTGGGAGTAACCCTATTTATAAAACAAGTAGTGTCAATGGGGACAGGGTCTAAGTTCCTTGTAAGATTAATAGCAGTATCTAAAAACGACTTGTTCCATAAATCTGCTTTTTGCTCTTCATCAGTTATTATATTGCCATCTGTGTCTTGTAATGGACCAGTTCTTGTGTTTGTGCTCTTACCAAGGATTTGGTTTGATATTTTCCAAAAATCTTTAGGAGTGGATGCAATATCTGCCAGCTTAATCCAATATTGGGCTTCAGCTTTCCTTAACATCTTTTTGACATTATTTCTTTTAATCTTGTACAGTTTCCATAGAGCATTATCATCAGGTTTTGCTTGTGCTGATTTCAAATACTTGTATCGTTGATTCATAGCCTTTCTGATCCCAATGTCAATCCATGGGAGCGATTTATTTCTAATCTTAACTTTCCTTCTTTTTATGTGAGAATCCACAATTCCTTTGAACATAGTCTCCCATAAATGAACACTGTCCTCAACTTCTTCAACAGCATTTACAATATGCCATGGGGCCTCCTCTAAGTCATTTTGCAGACTTTCAATGTCCATTGACTTATAATTCTTAACAGTGATTATCTTGGGCTTACGTTTATTCATCTTATTATTGACACGTGGGTGTCAAGAGCCCGGGGGTGCCCCCGGGATTCGCTAATGCCCGCCCCTTGATGAAAAATTGACTTGGAAACATCAAATCTTAAAAGTATCGAGAAAAATTTCAAAGTCAATTGGTATCCTATACAGGTCAAGTTTTTGCCTTTCTACAGCCTCTCTTCTTGTTTTGTATTATAGATTCATTTATCCCGACTTTATTTACTGCGTTTCTGTGTGGGGATTGACTTATAATTCTAACTTAACAAGAATAGTTACTTTCCAGAAAAAAGCAATTAGAATTGTTGCTAAAGTTCCCTTTGATTGCCATAAAGATCCTATTTTTCGAGATCTCGAAGTTTTAAAATTCAGTGATGTTGTTTTGTTTCATTTAGGCAAGTTTATGTTTTTGTTCTCTAAAGGTTTACTTCCGAATTCATTTAATGACATGTTTATACTGGCTGATTATATTCATCCTTATCATACTAGAAACTCATCCAATTGCAATTTTTATATTCCATTACTTCGTACTAATATACGAAAATTTTCAATCCGCTTCCAAGGCCCTAAATGTTTCAATTCTCTTGATAGTCAAATTAAGTCATCTGGATCTACCGCTCAGTTTTGCAAAAGCCTTAAAAGATTCCTTCTTTATCGGTAGTAGCATCAAATTCTTCGAGGTATTTACGCTTTTGTATTTTTGTGGATAAATGTGTGTGAGCACCCTTTCGTCTTTTTCATAATATATTGTATTACGTCCCAGTGCTATATCTTAAACTTAGTTTCCTAGTCTCATTTGAGGAAGCCCATAGCTCCATAAGCTCTTAAAGTTTCTTTATGGGCTTCCTCGCCATTTTTACAATTTTTTCTAATTTCTTTAATAAATCAGATACATTATATGTAATCATGGCAAATAAAACCTTGAAACCTTGAAACCCTGGGTCGCGCTAAATTAGCCACTGCCCCACCCCCGCGACTGACAAGGCAGGCAAATGCCCGCAGTTGCCCGGGGGGGGGAGGGGGCAGGGCACATTTGGAATTGACTGATGCATAACTCTAAAAATTTCAACTTCATGTGGTTATCCACTGTCAAGTCTCTCGGTAAAACGTTATCTTGTGGGATATAACTTTCTAATACAAATCATTTATGCCTACGCAAACACCGTGGATTAACAACACGTGACTGTATATGAAAAAAAAGCTCAAAATACATCACTTTCCTACTTTCTCGATGTGCAAGGAAAGAATAGAGGGTAGTATAGTTCGATCAAACGACATATTAGCTAGCAAGCTAATATTACGAAATACCTTGCAATGTTCCTCTTTAAAACCTTTTGAGCAGGAATAATGAATCCGGCTGAAAAAAGAAAGGGATAAATGATACTCGTGGATCATTTGGGTGCGTCATTCGCAACTGACCATGAGTGACGGTGATAACTTCAGAAAATAAACTTATAAGGAATTCTGAAATAGTCACTAACTTGATCCAAACTGAGTGAAGAGAAAACAACAAAAGGAAACGCAAAAGTCATCAGCACTGGTTTAAAACACATAAACTACTTGTTCGTGTTTTTAACAAATAAGTAACAGTGAGCAACTTACCAAAATGGATGCTAACGGTGCGAGGTCCTCGACGACAAGAAATGACTCTGCAAAATTTGATGATTTAATTTGGTTATCCATGCATTATCGACTCTTGTACGAAAACTTTTAACTTTCATAACACAAATCACTTATGCCTAGTATGCAAAGAAGTAGAACTGGAGAGGAAAGCTACAAAGTTCTCAAGAGAACAGATCAAGGTGAAATGACTGTTCCATTGCTCCAAACAACTCAAGGACAGGGGCGTTGGGATTTTCGGTTTTTCGGTTTTTGCACCAAAAAAAACTTTGGTTTTTCGGTTTTTGTGCGTGTTACGCTTTCGGGTTTTTCCTTATTTTAGCACTTGGTTTTTGGTTTTCGGCCAAAATACAAGGGGTTTTTCGGATTTGGTATCCAACGCGGTTTTCGGTTTTGCCTGTTTGGTTTAATTTTCCTCAGTCAACCGCGAGCGTGTGCGAAATTAACATGGTTTAGTCCGCATCCTTCAGGTGCCATTAATGTATCATATGGATCAAGGTTTTGGAAATCCGGGTCCGTAAACGTTCGGTTTTAATCGAAATTCACTTCGGTTTTTTTATTTTAGGTGAATTTTTGAGCGGTTTTTCGGTTTCTGCTAGACCCCAATGCCCCCTCCTCAAGTAATGGTTTCATTTGGCGAGGTTCAAAGTTGTAATGAGAACGCAAACATTATACGAGGCTCTGGTCTTGCTTAGCTTTAAGTAAGACTTAAAGCGAGAAGACATTAAGGGTTTGTTATAGCTAAAACTGATTGAATGCATTCTTAATCGTCATTTGCTTTGTGACACCCTCAATTTTGAATCTAAACCGATCTAAAAACTAAAACCTTCTCTGTTCACGAACAATTCAAGATACATCATTACTTACTTTCTCGACGTGAAAGAAAAGAATGGAGGGCAGTATATAGTTCGATCACACAAGAAAGAAATAATTTATTACACCCCTCAAGCTAATGTTCCTCACTATACCTTGCAACGACAGACAAATAACTTATTACCCCCATCAAGTTAATATTACTAAATACCTTGCAATGTTCCTCTTTAAAACCTTTTGAGCAAGAAGAATGAATCCGGCTGAGAAAAAAAATTAAGGAATAAATAATACTGGTGCATCATTTGGGTGCGTCATTCGCAGCTGATCATGAATGACGGTGATCACTTTAGAAAATAAACATTTAAGGAATTCCGACCGTAATAGTCACTAACTTGATCCAAACCGAGTAAAGAGAAAACAACAAAAAGTAACGCTAAAGTCATCAGAACTGGTCTATCACACATAAATTACTTGCTCGTGTTATTAAGAAATGAGTAACAGTGAGTACTGACTTACCAAAATGGATGCTAATCGATGCGAGGTCCTCGACGACAAGAAATGACTCTGCAAAATTTGATGATTTAATTTGGTTATCCATGCATTATCGACTCTTGTACGAAAACTTTTAACTTTCATAACACAAATCATTTATACCTTATATGCAAAAAAGTAGAACTGGAGAGGAAAGCTACAAAGTTCTCAAGAGAACAGATCAAGGTGAAATGACTGTTCCATTGCTCCGAACAACTCAAGGACGGGGGCGTTGGGATTTTCGGTTTTGGCCATTTTTTAGGCCGGTTTTTCGGTTTTTGCACAAAAAAATCGTTGGTTTTTCGGTTTTTGTGCGTGTTACGGTTTCGGGTTTTTCCTTATTTTAGCATTTGGTTTTTGGATTTCGGCCAAAATACAAGCGGTTTTTTGCATTTGGTATCCAAAGCGGTGTTCTGTTTTGCCTGTTTGGTTTCTGGTTTCTGGTTTCCTCAACCGCGAGCGTGTGCGAAATTAACATAGTTTAGTCCGTATCCTTCAGGTGCCACTAATGTATCAGATGGATCAAGGTTTTGGAAATCCGGGTCTGTAAACTTTCGGTTTTAATCGAAATTCACTTCGGTTTTTCGATTTTGGGTGAAGTTTTGAGCGGTTTTTCGGTTTCTGCTAGACCCCAATGACCCCCTCCTCAAGTAATGGTTTCGTTCGGCGAGGTTCAAAGTTGTTATGAGAACGCATACATTATACGAGGCTCTGGTCTTGCTTAGCTTTAAGTAAGACTTAAAGCGAGAAGACATTAAGGGTTTGTTATAGCTAAAACTGATTGAATGCATTCTTAATCGTCATTTGCTTTGTGACACCCTCAATTTTGAATCTAATAGGATTTAAAAACTAAAACCTTCTCCCTTCAGGAACAATTAAAGATATAGAGATTACTTCATGGAAAATGCGCGCGTACGATTTTTATTCGCGAGTTGAGTAGTATCAGAAAACGAATGAGTGAGCGCAGCGAACGAATGAGTTTTCTGATAGGAAACAACGAGTGAATAAAAATCGTACAAAGCATTTTCCATGCTGTAATGTGTTTATTTGATAGGTGCTGAGGTTTTTTTCGTGGTAGTGTTTGATAGACAAATTTATTTCGCACAAATGGAGTGGGGCATCACATCACGCTTTAATGCCTGCAGGCTGGCTTCAAAATTACTTAAACGCCATCCCTGCACCAAATAAATTCGAAAACAGAAAAATGGAAAAATTATATTCTTATAAAAAGAAAGAGTTTAATCAATTAGAGACAGCCTTCAAGGTATTAAGCGGATTGTCGACTTTCAACGTATAATTATTGAATACGTTCAACTCTGTGGAAGCCCCTGAGCTCTTGCCCCTTTTTATGACAAAATTTAGCGTTTCATATCTAACTAGAACGGTTTGGAAACTGTAAACAGGCATTCGCGCCATTCCACAGCACGCCGGCTATGTATTAACCTCCCAGTGTGAAAAATGGGACAGGAAAAAATATGAAAGGAGCTCGGTGCGGAAAGCCGAGAGAAAGTCTTTAAGCATTGTTAACAAAAGGTCCCTCCGCCCACTTATTGATCGGGACTGATGGTTTTCAGGATGATGGTCGTGACTTAAACATGGCTCACACGGTTCATGATATTTGTACATTTTCTTTTTTATTGATTTCAGTCGTCCACTCTTTGTCGCTCTGTAGCAGCAGGTACCTAGGACGCACCCAGAATAAAATAATAAGACTTTTGTTATGACCTATCAAACCGCTAGTTCTTATAAACAGTTTTTAATTTAATCGCACGCGTGCTAACACTTTCTGAAAATATGTTTTGAACGTCCCACCTGAGAGAGCCTTTTCAAAACTGATCGTGTTTGACCATCTTAACTAGCCTAAGGGTATGGTTTTTGAGGTTCTCGGTCTTTAAAGAGGGTATCATTTTTACTCCTGTTGGCATAGTGTTCCCTATATCATCTTAGACAGCTCAAATTGCAGTGCGTAAACGCCTAGCTAAATGAAAAAAATAAATTCTATGCTCGATGCTCAATTTGCAATGTTATAAACGAAATAAAGTTGACCCGCTCACGCCAACACGCATTCTTAGTTTTTGTTTTTGTTTTGTTGTCGGGTTTGTGTCTTAAGTAGGCTTCCAATTAGGGTTTAAATCCCTTCGAGGAACACACTTCACGTAGCGGAAATTTACATGAGTATCCCCGGGTCCTAGCCACTCTGCTATTTCGTAACAAACATCCCCTTGGTTATTTGACTTACTGGGTGGTAAATTTTCACTTATTTAACCCGCGTATTTTAAATACCTTTTTTAACAACAATTTCATGTCTTAATTAAATTTAACTCCTTTCGTAGAAGTAATTTTAATAGTAAGTAATTTTATTTCGTGAAGTCTAGAGTTTCATAATTAGTACTAATCACTTTTCGATGGCCACTGTTTGACTGTTGAATTAATACATTTCTAGTTATGTAAATTTCTTTGTTGTAACTTTGTGTGTTGTTTGTCTGTTGTCTGTTTGTCTTCCTGATGGTTGTATTATCGTGAGCCCCATTGATAAGCCTGGGTGCTTTGGGGGCAAACAATGGCTTATGTGTTATTTATTAATGATGAAATGGTATATGAAATGAATCATATATGAACTGCGGATATGAAATCAAGTGAAGCTATGATCTTCGCAGTTATGAGTGCAATTTTTGCAATTGCATAGAGAAGCCTGCAATTGCGTAGGCTTCTCTACGCAATTGCAAAAATTGCGCTCATAACTGCGAAGATCATAGTTTCACTTGTGTTATTTATTAAAGCAATTTCTGTCTCCGAATCGGCACAAGATCGAGACCAATGTTAGTCGCTTCATCGCCTCAAAAAACAATGTAAATGATGCCTCCGCAATTTCATATCAAAACTTCCATAGTCATTTGACTTAACAGACGGTCAACAAACAGATAGTAGATAATCGATGATCATTTAGCCCAATCCCTGTATCTCTTAGCCTGTAAACGGCAAAGATTCTAACGCCGTCAAAGCTTTTTATTGCCGCCACCAGTTGGATAAAGGTTTCTTTCGTGATTCTACAAGCAAAATAGAGCCTTACACGACCTCTGGCTACTGGAATCAGAGAATTTATTTGATCAAGGGAAGCTCTCATGGAAGGAATATTACACGGTTCAGCTACGCTGCGGTCAAGATGTCAAAACATGGAACCATCAGCTTACATTTGCCTGGAAAAGAAGAGTATTTTGATCTTACAATTTACATGGATGTACAGGTCGACCCTGGGCCAGCTTCTGACTCAGATATGGTTTGTTCGTGTGCGAAACCATGTTGTACTCTCTTCATGGAGAGCGCGACAAAACCACATTACTCGCGTGAACAACTTCTAAGCATTCGACCAAGCTGCTACTCAACAAAGTGGTTATCTCCCGTTCTATTACATCACTTGAAAGACCTAAATATTTTAAATTTAAAGTACAGAGGCAGAGCCGGCAGCAAGACACTTTTCAGGGAAGACGCTAGAATCCCAACCATTTCAAAGCGAAGACAAAAACCAAACACCAGTCGAAGGGTAAATTTGCATAATCTACTCTCACTGAAGCACACGAATGTCAACAAAGAATACCCAACTGAGCTCGGTGTTTCCTCAGAGGTTCGTATCACTGAACGACCTACTCCAGGCGTCGCATCAGAACTTAGAATCCTTCATTTAAACATCCGTTCACTTCGTAACATCTCCCACCTCTCTCAGCTCAGAGAACTGAATTATCGCAAAAATTTTGACATCATAACAGTCTCCGAAACTTGGCTGAACACCACCATCACGTCCGCTGAAATAAAACTGGACGGCTACAAGCTATCTCGATTAGATCGTCTACATAAAGGAGGGGGTGGTGTTTGTGTCTACGTTCGCAGCGAACTTAAGTCAAAGGTTCTGAAGGACTTTTCTTTCAGTTCCGATCGCAATTTTCATCAACTCTGGCTAAGTGTTCGGGTCAAAAAGTCCAAGGCAACCGTGCTCTGTGTAGCATATCGTCGTGATGACACACCCTTAAGTTTCTTTGAAGACACATTGAAACCAGTCTACATTCAAGTCCTGACAATGAACAAACCTATTATCATCCTCGGTGATCTAAATTGCAACGGACTCGACAGTACTTGTCGTGAGTATGTAGCACTTAATGGTTTAGTCTTAATGGTTTTGCGCGTGAGATGAATTTACAACAGCTAATTATGCAACCCATCAGAATCACGGCTACCACTGAGTCATTGCTTGATATTATTCTAGTCCCTGATGCCTCATCCGTCCTTAGATGCGGGACTATCAACAAGCCAATTAGTGACCATCTCCCTGTTTTTGTTGAGCTAAAGCTAAAATCTCCTAAGCTTTCTCCACAGTTCATTTCAGTACGCAGATACAAAAACTACGATCCTGATCTATTTATAACCGATTTAGCCTCGCGCTCGGATTCCCTGCTCCCATTATTTGCTGGCTCTGATGTAAACAACAAGCTTGCTATTTTCGATAATGTCTTTCGTCAAGTACTCGATGTTCATGCTCCGGTGAAGACCATCAAGATCCGTAACCGCCCCTGTCCATTTATCTCCAGCGATATTAAAGAACTCATGAAAACTAGAGACTTTCAAACACGTAGTGAAACTGATTGGGCAGAATACAAGGATTCTCGTAAAAACGTCAAACGTGCCCTCATCGACGCCGAAAGGAAACACACATATCAAGAGGTTCAAAGTAACAAGAGTAACTCGAGGTCTCTGTGGAAAGTGATCAACAATACCGTTCCATCGAAATTTCAAGAAAAACATGTTTATTCCAAGGATCTTAAGACTGTCACAAACGATTTCAACTCGTATTTTTCAGCTGTCGGAAGTCGCACTGCCGACGCAGTCGCCCAGCTGGCAAGAGACAATAATATTACATATTTAAACTCCTCTCCTCCATCTCCCGCGTTGTCCTCTGCGGATTGTTTCAGTTTTAGCCTCGTGAGCTGCGAGGTTGTCAGACGTGTCATTCTATCATTACCACCGCACAAGGTAAGTAAAGTAAAGTGGTGCATTTATATAGCGCCCTTAACACAAGGTCTCAAAGGCGCTTTACAATGATCAAATTACCCCCTGCGGACTGGAAGCATATACAGGCGCAAATTGCAGCCGCTTCTAAGCAGTCCATGCATGCTGATACTCATTTTACCGACCTCGGAAGGATGGAAGGCTGAGTGAACTTTAGCGGGAAAGAAGGTCTCCAAATATTCCAGTTTCGGCAGAACCGAGAATGGAACCCGGGACCTTAGGGTTGGAAGGCAGAGATCTTACCACTGCGCCAACCCCTCCGCCGATCATTTTAGATGCAATGGATAAGAAGAAACTTAGCGCGTGGTCGGACGCAGTCAGTGCGCATTAATTCAGTTTTGTCAGATCCACTATTAATTACACACGGACTTCCTCAGGGTGCAATACTTTCACCACTTCTCTTCTGCATCTACTTGAATGATTTGCCGGGCACCCCTCAGTTTTGTCACCTTGAGTCATACGTCGATGATTCCAGAGTCTTGTTATCCTTCCCTGTAACTGATTTTAATGATGCTTCAGGAGGATTTACACAAAGTTGCCACCTGGTGCTGCGAAAACCAATTGCTTTTCAACCCTGATAAAACGAAGTTTATGTTGATTGGCACCAGGCAACTGATGAGTAGTCACTCTGTTGATTTCTCCGTATCGTTCATGGGAAAGACTCTCACACCTGTCGACTCAGCAAGAGACCTGGGCGTAATTATCGATTCTCATGTGACCTATGACAGCCACATTTCTCATTTAGTCTCTTCGTGCTTGTCAAAGCTAGTCCAGATTAATCGAGTTAAGAAAAGTTTTGACAAGGACATTTTATTATTTCATCTCTTGTATTATTCAGTAAAATGTTTTATTGTTCATCAGTTTGGTCTAATGCATCCAATAATAACACTGATAAAATGATAAAAAAGCTGCAGCTTATCCAGAACTTTGCTTGTAAAATCATTACTGGTTCACAGAAATATGACCACGTGACACCATTGCTCCGACAACTTAACTGGCTGTCAGTAGATAAGATGCTCCAATTTAGAGATTCTGTTATGGCATATAAATGTGCAAATAATTTAGCGCCTGACTATTTATATACGAAATTTAAAAAACGATCATCTGTTCATGATCGCTCAACCCGTAATAACAATAACCTTTATATCCCTTTATACAGGACCTTTAGTGGTCAACGCACATTTGCCTATAGAGCAGTTTCTCTATGGAACCCCTTTGACGAAGGTTTACAATCTTCCACCTCAGTCAAGGCCTTCAAGTGTTCTCTGAAAACCAGCATGCTTAATGAAAGAGACAATTTGTAGATGATTAGGCGTTAATTCGTAGATATGTAGATATTAGTATATTTTATTGTTTTTGGACTGATATTAGTATTAGTATTCATATTGTAAATAGTTACTGAAAAGCCTGGCAAGTAGTAATTATTTAAGTCATCATCATCACGAGAAATAACATGTAGCTTTTGGCAATGATCGCTCAACTCGTAATAACAATAAGCTTCATATCCCTTTATATAGGACTTTTAGCGCTCAATGCACATTTGCCTATAGAGCAGTCACTCTATGGAACTCCTTCGAGGAAGGTTTACAATCCTCCACCTCAGTCAAGGCCTTTAAGTGTTCTCTGAAAACCAGCATGCTTAATGAAAGAGACAATTTGTAGATGATTAGACGTTAATTCGTAGATATGTAGATATTAGTATATTTTATTGTTTTTGGACTGATATTAGTATTAGTATTCATATTGTAAATAGTTACTGAAAAGCCTGGCAAAGAGTAATTATTAAAGTCATCATCATCACGAGAAATAACATCTAGCTTTTGGCAACTTTAATTAGCTCAACATTTGAACTTCCTCCTGGAATGACAAACAACTGACTCAATTTTAGGAACCAGGAACTGTCAATCTATTTCAAATAATCATCAAAATAATTATTTTTTTAAACTAAAAGCATTGCGAGCATGCGTGCCAAAATAATTTGCATGATTTCCTTTGACAAGGAAAAGCTAGTCAAAATGTTATTTTTTAACAGATTAACTTGAGTCCTAAAACTATTTAGCCAAAAGAAACCAGGACAGCAATATAAAACTTAAAAGGCTCTTTTTGGTCAAATCGATTAAAACTCAAGGCACAAAATTAATGCTCAGAAATCTCAAACTAACGATTGTTTTGCAACTTTTTGCGACAAAAATTACAGGCGAACAATTAGGACTAAACAGATTTCACTTAAAAGCTCCAACTTTTTCCACAAAAAAAATGAAAAGTGTGCTACAAGAAGTTCTAAACAGTTGCTAAAAATGATTATTAACAATCAATAGATCGTTTAATTTTGTAGCTATGGTTCTTTCACCAGCTTTCTCGCTGCACTATTCGGCTACTCAAAACAAACCGATAACGTAGGATTTTGAACTTGATGGGAGGTAATAAAGACTTCAACGCTCAATATTTTCTGACCAATATCTATGGTTACTTACCGACCTTCAAACACTTCAACATCCTGAGCTTGCTATTGTTTTTTTAGTTGAAACAAACGCAAGAACCAATCATTAGCTAGGAAATTGGCTTACCAATTCTCAACGCAAGACAAAAGAAAAGCTCTGGGCTTGTGTAAGGAGAAAATAGATTTAGCGTAAAGCATCAAGGGAAGGGGTTATAAACGAATGGGCTCTTAAAATGTTAAATTAGCAGTAGTTGTTGAAAGCCTTACATACCGTTTGCTTCCAAGACTTAACAATGGTGTCGTTGAAATTCGCTGCAGTTATTTGTCTCGTGTATTTCACCATTTTCGTGAACGCTGGTAGAAAGCCAACTAGCAAGATTGTCCTTAAAAAGTTGGATAACATGGAAAGCCTATGCCAAGGTACGTTCAGAAATGTTTTCTACGTACTTGTGTAACAAATGGTTTAAATCCGTCGTTTTCGGTCATTGTAAATATCTGAACAGTGAGCAGCAAACAACGTAGTGTGATTTTTGTGAGCAGATGCCCAATCTGAAAACTGTGATGGGGTAGATGCCTGTACAGCCCGTAAGACTTTAGGAATGAAGTTGGAAGAGAAGTTGGAGAATCTCTACTCCCTGGTTGAAAACATCTCAATGTCGCTGCAGCCCTCGCCAGGTAAACTTGGAGTAATACATCTCATTGGCGCTCTTCAGTCTACCGTTTCTTTGTTCCTTTTTTGTAACGAGTGCTTTACATGAGTTGTATTTTCTTTAGCTACAGCGTCTTCTTGCAAGGGACTGTATGACAAC
>NC_090888.1:22723026-22738026 GCF_036669925.1 Montipora capricornis | reverse complement strand
ATCTACCCACAACTCTATTCGATATGGACAAGAAAGGAACGTACTTCGCCTATTTCAAAGATGGCGGTGGCAGTGCGGGTTGAACGGTTGGAAATGTTAGCTGTAAAGTGGGACAGCGCATGAAATTGGATCCCAAAGTCACGTAGGTTTTCCACTTTGCCGTTAGATTAAAGGCATTTGTAGATTTTTCATACATGTCCAATACACTCGACGTTAGTCGAGTTGTCTTCAATCGCAGGCGGATTGAGTCCGATCGCGACCGGAACCGGAATTGGGTGCATGGCGCATGATCAGTGGTACCGGAAGTGAGGGTTAACAGGAGCGAGGGGCGTTGAAAAAGTTGGCAAACAGACTCGATCGGATCCGATGGAGACAGCTCTTCCTTGCAAGAGTCAATCGGACTCTCGGAAGTCAGTTCGCGCGTGACACAAAATATCTCTCAGCCATGACGCGAAACAAGCACACGCTACACGTGAAATATACGTCGCTCTTAAAGCCATGAGGCGATACAAGCGTGCTACACATATAACATTAGTCGTTCTTTAAGACATGAGGCGAAAGTCAACATCACGAAACATTGCACTCTACACTATACCTCGTTCTGTAAAGCATGAACTTGAACAAGATTTTCACAAATCCAGGTCATTGAATTTCCGATTGCGACAGAAATTCTTGTCATCCAATCTCCGACACCAATATATTTTTAGTTTTTCAGTTAAATCCACTGAATTCAGGGACGACGACAAAGATACTATGCGTGAAAGAGACCCTTTCCCAGTATGAAAACTTTCATTTGTCTTTCTAATTGTAAGTGTGATTAATTCCATAAGACATTAGAAACTTCTATAGCATTCTGTAACTGATATAGTTGGAAGAGCTCTATATTGATTATATGTGAAATATAGAATGGTCAAGGTTATGACATTAGAAAGTTCTATAGCATTCTAGAACTGCTCTAGTTTGAAGAGCTCTATAGAAAGTTCTATCTCATTCTAGAACCGCTCTAGCGGTAAAATGGTCGTATGTGCAAACTTCTAAAGTTCTGATTAAAGTCAAAATTCGCAGTTCTAGAGTTCCGATTTCTAGAGTTCTAAGTTCTAGAATTCTCAATTGTTATATGTTACCCTCTGTGGGCTCTAGAATGTCTAGAGTTCTAGAATAGCCAGACTCTCTAAGTGAGTTCCAGAACGTCTAAACTGCACACTAGACTTGGTTGATTTCACTGATTACCATTCACTAGTTTAAATACTAAGCACTCATTTAAGCAAAAACAAATCCCCATGAATACCATGTAACCGCGTTATACCTCGACCGTATCCAAGCACCTTAAGTGAGCTAAAACGTTCCGCCGTTTTCCCAAACGAATTAAAAATGGACATGAAAACTTGACTAAACCAGGTATCGCTCTTTAGCTTTCACTTTGCGGTTCGGTTAACTACACTTTTCACGAGATTATGTGAAGAAGAAAGCACTCGTTTACTGATTAAGCCTAAGCGCTCCTTTCAGTTATTAGGCCCCAGTAAGCACTCTCGCAAAAGTTTAGCTTTCATTTTGCGGTTCGGTCAACTACACTTTTCACGCAATCTCCGACAACAATAAATTATTGGCTGTTCAGTCAAATCAGTGTAGAAGCCAAAGATAATCTGAACGAGAGCCTTTCCCTGGATTAAAACTTCCATTTGATTTTCTAATTGAAATTGTGATTAATTCGGAATAACTGGTATGTTATTTATTTATGAAAATAAGTAAGTGAAAACAACATTGAAGGATGTTTAACAAACCCAAAAATTATTACTACCCCAGCAAGAACTTGTTCGCCGAACGTCCGGCTCGGTGTGCGCTTGCAATGTCACTGAACCACCGAAGCCATCGGAGATTTGTCCAGAAATGCACGTAACAACCAAAAATGGCAAAAAAGCCTGTTGGCGAATTTGGCAAAAATGACAATTTTGCCACAATCGCCAACAAGGTAAAGCACAAAGCAGAGAGTGCTTAGGCCTAATCACTGAAAGGAGCGCTTAGGCGTAATCAGTAAACGACTGCTTTTTTCGAACTGGAAAATGAAAGCTAAACTTTTTACAATAGTGCTTAGGCCTAATCACTGAAACGAGCGCTTACACTTTTGAAATATCGCTATAATGAACTGCCATCGCGGTCCGCAATCCCGTAGTCGAGGACTGAAAATTGTTCAAGGGCAAGACGATCTCGTGAAAAGTGTAGTGAACCGAACAACAAAATGAAAGCTAATATTTCAAGAGAGTGCTTTGGACTAATCACGGAAGCGAGCGCTTCGGCGTAATCAGTAAACGAGTGCTTTCTTCCTCACAAGATCTCGTGAAAAGTGTATTTAAGTGTACTGCAGTGCTTTCTTCTTCACACGCACTCGTGAATAGTGTAGTAAACCGAAGCACAAAATGAAAGCTACAATTTTACGAGTGCGTAGGCCTAATCACTGAAACGAGCGCTTAGTCTGAAACAGGAATCGAGTGCTATTTCCTGTAGTTAACCGAACCGTAAAATGAAAGTTAACCAAATTGTAAAATGATTCGATCAACGCACTATAAGAACGAGAGATACATATCAACAAGGGGATTGATCACGCTTTAAGTAACATTACTGTTTCGATCATCGTGCTTTATGAACGAGAAATACATATACATCAATGTCCTTCGCTCTTTTTGTCTCCGATGGAGTCCGTTTGCCGACATTTCCCCCCCCCCCCCCCTCCTCAACTATACTTTGCTGTATATTTACTAAGTCTCTCGCGAACTGACTCGCGGCAGTCCGATGGATTCTTGCCACGGCAACCCGCCTGCATTGGATCCGATAGAGTCCGTTTGCTGACATTTCACATCGCCTCCTCAACTATACTTTGCTGTATATTTACTAAGTCTCTCGCGAACTGACTCGCGGCAGTCCGATGGATTCTTGCCACGGCAACCCGTCTCCATCGGATCCGATGGAGTCCGTTTGCCGACATTTCCCATCGCCTCCTCAACTATACTTTGCTGTATATTTACTAAGTCTCTCGCAAACTGACTCGCGGCAGTCCGATGGATTCTTGCCACGGCAACCCGTCTCCATCGGATCCGATGCAGTCCGTTTGCCGACATTTTCCACCCCCTCCTCAACTATACTTTGCTGTATATTTACTAAGTCTCTCGCAAACTGACTCGCGGCAGTCCGATGGATTCTTGCCACGGCAACCCGTCTCCATCGGATCCGATGGAGTCCGTTTGCCGACATTTCCCATCGCCTCCTCAACTATACTTTGCTGTATATTTACTAAGTCTCTCGCAAACTGACTCGCGGCAGTCCGATGGATTCTTGCCACGGCAACCCGTCTCCATCGGATCCGATGAAGTCCGTTTGCCGACATTTTCCAACCCCTCCTCAACTATACTTTGCTGTATATTTACTAAGTCTCTCGCAAACTGACTCGCGGCAGTCCGATGGATTCTTGCCACGGCAACCCGTCTCCATCGGATCCGATGGAGTCCGTTTGCCGACATTTCCCATCGCCTCCTCAACTATACTTTGCTGTAAAATTACTAAGTCTAACGCCAACTGACTCGCGGCAGTCCGATGGATTCTTGCCACGGCAACCCGTCTCCATCGGATCCGATGGAGTCCGCTTGCCGACATTTTCCACCCCCTCCTCCACTATACTTTGCTGTACATTTACTAAGTCTCTCGCAAACTGACTCGCGGCAGTCCGATGGATTCTTGCCACGGCAACCAGTCTCCATCCGATCCGATGGAGTCCGTTTGCCGACATTTTTCACCCCCTCCTCAACTATACTTTGCTGTATATGTCCTAAGTCTCTCGCGAATTGACTTCCGGTGGGTCTGGTTGCTCATGGCCTTCGTCCATCGGACTCAGTTTGGGTGTATTGGACAGCCCTCAGATTTTTCCAGCATTTGCAAAAAAAATGTTGCTATCTTTAAGTCTTTTACTTGAACTTTCACGTGTTTTTGCTGTCGTGCATGATCTATTAAAAATGTGCAAGGGGGTATTTTGATTTGCGATGTGCTGTTAATAATGGCGGCCATATTTGATTGATTTACTCCTAGCCGTTGAGATGGCGGATGCTGATGCTCACAGGAAAGAATTAGCAAAATTATGTATATTTTGTGGCTCTACAGTGTCGAAAAAGGCTGCAAGGCCGAAAAACAATTCAAGATGACTCTGAACGATATTTTGGTATTAATTCTGAAAAGTGCAGTGGAAGGCTTGAGTTGAGTGACACAAAAACAATGCCTGTCAAAAAAAAGTGATGGCCGTTGATCATCTGCAAAGTGTAGCAAAACACAACTTTATTAGTCCAATTATGTTTGGGTCCAACCTGGTTATGTAGTCAATTGAACGCAGCAGAAGGAGGAGTCAGTATAACATCATGAAATCCTGGTTAAATGGTTTATCGATGGAGATCCCTGCTATGCCAGAAGGAGACATTCTGACTGCCATAGATAATGATCAGTCAAAGAAGTGGACTGTGCGCACAGATAAGCGTGTTGAAGTGTGTGTTATACAGAGGTTGGTACCAATGATGCAGTTTTGCAAAGAGACGAGAAGCTTGCACCAAGGTAATGCAAATGCCACAATTTATAATTTATGAATCCTACCACCTACATTTTGTGATTTTGAATATTTTTTGCAAGTCTATTCTTTTTACAGTTCCCGGCGTAATCTTGGAATCGTAACGGCGCAAACATCATGTCTAGACTCCCGTTGACCCGGGAGATACAAACGTAGCGAAATCAAAGCTGTTTCACTAACCTGTTTAGTATCGTTTGTTATATCTTCGCTTAAAATGATCATAAAATATAAAGACAAGGAAATTTTGACGCTGGAGGATATACAGAAGCTCACAGTTAAAGATCTGAGGCCCGGTTGTTCGAAAGCCGATTAGCTTAATCCAGGATTAGCGTAAACTTTGGTTTAGTTTTTTCAACTTTTCGGTGCAAGTTTCTTTTGGTTATTTTTGGTGTTCAAGATTGACTTCCTCTAATGTGAAATTTTGCCAAATATCTGCGTTGTAAAACTTTTGGGAGTGGATAAATAAACTCCTTTGTATTTTTTTAATCTGGGATTTGCGTTAATCGGCTTTCGAACAACCGGGCCCTGAGGAATATTTTGGGGAGCACTTCCGAAAACGCCGGCGGAATGAAGGCGGACCTGGTTTTGAAAGTGCACGCATTGCTTATGCGAGACTGGTATTAAGGTCGACCAAAAATACCCAGCAAACTGCTGAAAACTGTGCTGAAAACAGTGGCCATTTCAAATACGACGAAGTAATGAAACCAATCTCAGCTCTTGGATGGTCAACAGACTTGCGACCGCTTCCAGAACTGAACTTCATTCAGCTCTACGATTACCTTGTTGTGTCTACAAGCAAGTACCGCCATATTTTGTTGAAGGGCACACATTACAAAAAGCTAAAATCGTACCAATTTTTCTTTGAAGGAAATGTGAAACGATTGGAAAGCAAAGTCTTTCAAGGCCAGACCTACGTGAAAGCCAGCGTAGTTCCTTCAATGAAAAAGAATCCGTACAGAGTTGTTGTGGAGTTTTCACCTCAGAGCGACATTTTGCGAGCGGCATGCACGTGTCCGGCTGGACTTGGTTTATCCGGAAAAGGTAAATGTAACCACGTTGGAGGAGTGTTGTTTGCGATTGAAGATTTTACGAGAAGGGGATTACAAAAACATGCCGAGCCTTTGTCATGTACATCGCGGCTGTCTGTGTGGGTTGTACCCCGCAACCAAAGTGTTGCAGCTAAACCTCTCGACCAAGTGCTAATCAGAAAGATACGATTTGGTAAGAAAAATATTCGTCTTCAGTCAAAGGTTATAAAATTTGATCCAAGATCACCAAATCAGCGAACAAGAGAGAAAAACAGTTTCAAGATTTTAAGTGAAAGTCTTCAAAATTGTCTCCCTGCCAGCTCATTTTTTTTGTTCCATGACATGAAGTCAAACTGTGTAGAGGAGTCAGACTCTAAAAAGACAAACGAGGCACCAGAGTCTGTGCCTTATTACAAACAGTTACGATTTTGCTACTGAGCACTTTAAATCTATGATTGATTCCTACGTTTCCGGCTTAACAATCACCCAAGAAGAGATAGATGAAACGGAGAGAACACCTCGAGGACAAAACAAAAACAATCTTTGGTTTGAGAAAAGAAAATCTCTTTTGACAGCTTCAAACTTTGGAAAAGCAGCTAAGAACAAGGTGGAACCTTCAAATAAGTTGAAATCAATCCTTTACTCGAATTTTACAACAGATGCTACTCAATATGGCATGGAAAGTGAAGCAAAGGCAGTGAACCTTTATATCAGGGAAATGAAAAGGATGGCAAGCATTGATGTTACTGTTGAGGAAATTGGGCTACTGGTGTCCAAGGACAAGCCATACCTGGGGGCAAGCCTAGACAGGATTGTAACCATTAAGGATACACACGAAAAATGGGGAATGGAAGTTAAATCCTCTTTAAGCAAAGCAGGCATGACTATTGAAGAAGCTTTTTTTCTGGAGAAACTTGTCCATGGAACTGTAAGGTTAAAACAAAATCACGATTATTATGTACAAATTCAAGGGGAGCTCTACTGTTCTAACTTGAATCTTAAAGGGATCATTATTATAGTATACTTTGAAGAGAGTAGACCACTATTTGTGGAGGAAATGTACTTTGACAACTCTTGGATCAGTGACTCCCTGCCAAAGATAGATTTCTTTTACAGACGTGCTCTTTTCCCTGATCTTATTAGGGAGTTTAAGCAAAGACGACGGCTAGGGCAACGAAAACGTCATTCCAAAATATAACTTAGCGCTATCGAAACTATTTCGCAATTAAAATACAATAAAAAACGTTCTCTGGCTAAAAATTTTGAAAAAGAATATAAGGAATATAAGCTTTCGGCTGTCGATCTACAGCCTTCCACGGATAAAACGTTGAATGTAAATTAGTGAAATATATACGGAAAAGGCGAGATAAAAATGATAAAAAGAACAGAGTAAAGGTATGAAAAATGGTGGCAGTTGTTTAAAAAGAATTTTATACTGATTAGGAATCGGCTTAAAGTTATTGTCAGCACGTTCGGTAGAAGAGGTGTGCCAGGCCTCTAGAGTTTTCCTAACACGAAAAGAGCCTTTGTCGATAACTCGAGAATGACTGAAATCAATGCGATGACCGAAAGACCACGCATGTTTCGCAATGTTTGACCCATTGGCACATGTTTTTACATTCCTAACGTGTTCTTTCTTGCGGGTTTCAAAGCAACGGCCAGTTTCACCTATATAACACCAATCACAATCGGCACAGGGTATTTTATAAACCACGTTGGGTTGGTGTTCAATAGCTGGTCTGAATTTAGGAGAAAGGAATTCTTGTTGTAAAGCCTTGAGGGGCTTATTTACAGTCATTCTCGAGTTATCGACAAAGGCTCTTTTCGTGTTAGGAAAACTCTAGAGGCCTGGCACACCTCTTCTACCAAGCATGCTCACAATAACTTTAAGCCGATTCCTAATCAGTATAAAATTCTTTTTAAACAATAGCCACCATTTTTCATACCTTTACTCTGTTCTTTTTATCATTTTTATCTCGCCTTTTTTGTATATATTTCACTAATTTACATTCAACGTTTTATCCGTGGAAGGCTGTAGACCGACAGCCGAAAGTATATATTCTTTTTCAAAATTTTTAGCCAGAGAACGTTTTTTATTGTATTTTAATATGCCTAATCCTGGCTGCGCTTCAATTTTTAATCGTATTTCGCAATTATTCCGTCTTGTTCACCTTGCACAATACAGGCGAACTATGCTGTAACCGTAACAAAATACAGTTAATAAAAAAGGAATTTAGGGTTTTCGTTTGGCGGGAGGTAGTAATGGAGGAAGAAAATTGTCAATAGTCCACACACTGTGGCTATTTGCGTTGCATAGGGGCTTAAAGTGTTGGGTAAGTTACCATCCAAAATACGGTAAGTCTTTATCCTACCAATTGCCCTCTCTACGTGTATTCGCACAGAGGGGATAGTCATAGTTTCCTCTGTCTCTGATGCGGTCAGTTGATCTCGTCCGGCTAAAAAAAAAAGGGAGCATATTAACCGTGACACAATCAGGCAAAATGTCCTATATGTCGAAGCTACGGTCAACCACAACATTGTCACCACTACTCAGTAAATCTAGAACTCCACGTTCTCTCGATATCTGTTTATCAAACACCCGCCCATCCCAGAGGTCTGAAAGAAAGGTGACTTGGCCATTTGGAGTGACTCCGACCAGTTGGTTCCAAGTGTTGTGGTGCTTGTAGTCTGACCAAGTTTCAGACTTTGCAAGCATGGCAGAGGGACGCTGAAAAAAAAATTTTCTGTACAGTCCAAAATAATTCTAGTTGTTGCAAACTCGGCAAACTCGTCTGGCATGTTTTTGCGTACCAACTCTTGTGATGGAAAGGGGAAAAGGTCTTTGAGTTCAAAGTACAACAAATTGATCCAGGTTATGCATATTCTGGACACAAGGCTTGTACTAACACCAAACCTGACTGCAAGGTTTCCACAAATAATCCAGCCTCAATACTAAAAGAAAGGTAAGGTAGGTAAAGTTACACCTTATTTAACGTCAGAAGTTCCTTTACTCTCTAGAGAGTACACTCCCAGGAAGCCGACGGAAAATTCATCAAGAAATGTTAATTTCCTGGAAGGTCTAGGCTTAATTTTATTTTCATCCTCTTGATAAGGCTGCCTCTCTCTTACTAAGTGTTCTCCTTTCCAGTACTGCATTTTCGCTAATTTTGGCTCAAGATACTTGAAAAAACTTATCAGTGCTTCATAGCAAGGAAACCCAGTGTCAAATGGGATGGCTGAATTATCATCCTTTATTTTGTCTAGCCAAAATTGGCGCCCTAGCAAAATCTCATTCTCTTTTTCCATCTCTGCCAACTTTTCTCCATGATCAGCTAACGTAAGTTCCAGTAATGTAATCGGCCTCTGTAGTTGTTCACCAACATTAGCTTTAGAGGCTTTGGTTGGATCCAGATCATTACCAAATGAATTTTAACATTGACTGCTGCTGACTGTGGAAACTGTTTCAGGTGGTGCTGGTATGATTATTGAGTCTGCAGTGACTTCCATGGAGTCTGCAACATCCATTTCCTGAGCTAAAGCTAATTATTTTGGGCTCACCTTGGAGGAGCTTTTCGAGACCTTTATGGCACGCTCCATGAAAACTGGGATGGCTCAGCACCTTAAAACAAAAATGCAATAAAAAATCAAAATAATTACATGACCATCATAAATATGTTGTGGTGCTAATGGTCGTTTTGATAAAGTTATGAAAAATGCTAAACTGTAATGTCAGTTAAACTGTTTTTGATCTCAGTACATTTATATGACACCAACGAATAAGGTACCATGACGCACAACAGTAATCCACTGGTATCCGTAACAGCTATGATATATTCCTTCAATGTGAAAAGCCAGCCATCAATCAAAAGCTATATAATGTTACAATTTTAAATGATTTATGTACAAAGGAACAAATAAAAATTTAGCATAAGGCAGCTGCAATGAAATATTTGCCATGACGTTTTTGTATCTGTTACCTTTCTTTAAGTCCCAGCGGCCTGAAAATTTTCTTATAATATCTTCTTCTGTAAAATTTTCACTGCAAACAACAGTTGCAGCAGTTACATTGAAGTCATCCTTTCCATGTTGCCGCTTTATGAGGTTACACCAGCGATTTCTGGTCTTAGGGTCGGTTGAAAAACTGAAAAAATGTTAACCGGCAGAAAGCCCGTTGTCATTGTAATAGCAGTTGTGACAGCCGTAAACGGCACACTGTTTCCCTCTTTTCTTCAAAGTCGACGGAGGAGTATCTTGGTGGGTGTTACTGCTGTTCATTATCGAAAAGTATCGCAAAAAAACAGGACAAAAGCGAAAAAAAAGCAAAGATGAGTGTACATTCTTTGTTAAACACACACCAGATACGAAATGCGACTCAAAGCGAGCCTCGAGATAATGTTTGCACGGTTTCGATTCCAAGATGGAGCCGGGAACTGTAAAAAGCCCTAATTGTCCATTGTGGGGACTATTTTAATCATTACCAAATTAGCGATGAAATGGTATATGAAATGAATCATATATGCAGTGCGGATATGAAATCAAGTGAAGCTATGATCTTCGCAGTTATGAGCGCAATTTGTGCAATTGCGTAGAGAAGCCTGAAAAATTCAGGACTTCAACGGGGTTTGAACCCGTGACCTCGCGATTCCGGTGCGACGCTCTAACCAACTGAGCTATGAAGCCACTGACTGTCTCAACCAGAGAGGTCCTCAGTGTTTCTTCAGGGACGACTCTATCTTTCAGCACCGCTTTCAGCGCTTTCTTCGCGCACTGTACGAGTCTTTCCCACGCACCACCAAAGTGTGGAGCACTCGGTGGCTGAAAGTTCCAATCAATCTCTTTTGGAACTCATTGTTGGCTCTTACAAAGTTTGTACCATTATCACTGAACATTCTTTGAGGTCGTCCACGTCGTGCTATTAATCTTTTCAATGCCATAATGAAATGATCTGTTGAAAGATCATCCACCAGCTCAAGATGGCAAGCTCTTCTACTCATGCAAACAAACAAACAGCCATAAACTTTGACCTCACTACGCTTCTCCTTAACTAGCATTGGTCCAAAAAAGTTAACTCCAGTGTTCCTGAATACCATCCCTACTTCAAGTCTACATTCAGGTTGGTTTCTCATTTTCTGCTCGAGGGGCTTCACTGTCTGGCGGTAACAGTAATTGCACTTAAACTTTGCACTACGGACTGCCTGTCGACCATGAACAATCCAATACGCTTGTCTAATCTGATTCAACAGGTACTCTGTCGGCGGGTGGTAATAAGAACGATGCATTTCATCAATGATTAGCTGTGCAAGCTCGGGACGTGAGTCTATGATCTTAGGATGTCGTTTACGGTATGGTATGGCCTGGAATTTCTGTAGCCTTCTACGTACAACCAAACATCCATCTTCCAATCTCGGGTCAAGGGACTTGGTTCTACTCCGTTAATGGATCTCTCGACCCTTCTCTAAGAGCTGCATCTTCTCACCAGACGATTCAGCTTGTGCCCTCTTCACTAGGTAATTCTGACAAATCTCAGCTCCGGTACTTTAAGCGGTAGAGTCAGACGCTCTTCCTTCTTTGTTCGCGTGTTGTTGGAATATCTCGTCCAGCCCAACAAGACTTCAGACTCGTGCAATACTCCAACCCATCTTGCTTTTCTTTCACTCTCTTCAACGTCTTTTTGAGGTACATCAATCTTACTCTCTGGCCAAACATCAACTGGCAGGTATAGAAACTCAAGGCCAAGGTAATGGCGTAGTCCTCGGGTGATGTCATCAGCAGGGTTGCACTCTGTTATGATATATGATATATGATACCTAAAGCTCTGTCTGTCAGCAGCTTATTCTCACTAAACTCAAGAAGTCGTGGAGATCTGTCCTGTTCTGGGATAGTTTGCAAGACGTCTGCGTCATTTGTTATCCACTTGTGAAGGTGGAACCCCCTACGACGCAGCAACTCAGTCATTTGCCTTTGCATCTCAATCGCTTCTTCTCGCGAGTTAGTAGATGGCAGGCCATCATCCATGTCGAAATGCTTTTAAACGGCTTTTGCACCCAAGGGAAGATCTTCTCCATTCTCATCTGCATTGCGTCTCATTGTGTAGTTCTCCCTTTATGGCGCTGAAACCTCTCCAAACACTGTTTTTCCGAACTGGTACACTCTCGGTTCCTCTTCTGCTGATCCTCTCCATAAGAACCTCATCGACGGTTTATCACAATCTGGTAGGCGAAGCATATGGTACACCTCCTTCACATCCGCAGCCATGGAAATTCTTCCTCACAGAATCTGAGCAGAACTCCAAACAAGAAAGAAATACGGTTTGGTCCCGTGAAAATATTATCGTTCAGACTTTGGCCCATAAATTTCGCTGATGCATCATACACTCGTCTAAGGCGATCGAGTTTCTTGGGGTTGATGACATACCGATGTGGTAAGTACCAAATCACTTTGCTTTCGCTTTGTACCTCAGCTTCGCTAAGTTTCTTGACGTAGCCCTTCTCAACATCATCCCTGATGGACTCTGCATATTTCTGCTTCATCTATGGGTTATTCTCAAACTTCTTCTCCAAGGATTTTAACCGTCGCTCAGCCATATCATAGTTGTTCGGTAGAGTTGGATGCTCCTCTCTCCACAACAGTCCAGACACGTATGCATCTTCTCCCTCAATCTTCACGTATTCCGCTCCATGAGAGCAAGTGTCCGCTTGTCCTCGATTAAATGGGTTGGAATTGCTACCTTCACCATGCCCAAGGTCTCAATTTCTGTCTGAGCAACGCCCAGCCGTCTTAAATCTTCATCCTCATCTACACATCTTTCATACACTTTGAATGCATTGTAAGGCGATGACACTTTCTGGTCACCTGGCAGCCAGTTTGTTACTGCCCAGCCAAGTGGGGTATCAAGGGTACTCTATCGTCGCCTGAATACTCTGACGGCTTCACAATTCTTTTAGGTAGAATTAGGTTTGAGTTGTTAGTACCAATTATAAGTTGCACTGGGCCCGAATCGGTGTCAGCAATATCTAAGTCCTTTAGGTGGCTATAATGGTACTTGATTGTTGACCACTTCAGCCTCTTATCGGGACCAGTCAGGTTTGGCACTGTCTTCACGTCTCGTAATTGGCATCTCAGCCCTACACTGCTGGTGCGACAGTTTTCTCGGGTCATTCCTACAAAAAATCCAGGCACAAAATTATCATTTTTCTTTCGGGTATCCACTTTGACTGAGTCTGGTCGTCTCCACTCTTTCTTCTCCCCCATCTATCGCTGTTTCGACTCGCTTATTTTTGCCTCCTTCTCCAACCACTCCGCAAATGACTCCCATGATGACATTTGTGGCTTCCCTTCCACAAACTCAGCCCACCTACCACAAAGGCGCACAGGGAGTTTGGCAACATAAATTTCAGGAATTTTTGACTTCAGCTCATGATAATGGATGAATCGATGCTCCTTGTATACACCAATCAACTCCTGTCTGATCTACTCACTCCTCTCTTTCACTATCGCTGGAAATTGTTCCACACGTTTCTTAGCAGCTGATGCAACTGTATCCACACGGCCAAACCGCTCGTCAAGTGCTTTCCAAGCATCTTGATATCTGTCTGAACCAGGCATGAATTTAGCTAGGCATGAATTTAGCTAGGCATGACTTTGCACTTCCATCTACCGCATCTAGCAGGAATTTTAGCTTTTCTGTAGCATCGTAAACTTCCTTTTTATCAACTTCCACTTTAAACGCTGCTTTGAACTTTGAGTATTCAAGGGGATTGCCGTTAAGCTTCACAATTTTCGCAATTGCTGGTAGAATATTCTTGAACTGATCAAAGGTCTCCATTGAGAGAGGTGGGTACCCTGTGGTATGGTTTTCACACGCTGGTAATTTTTGTTCATCGCTCAACTTAACGTTCTCTACTTTATCGTGCCCTGTTTACTACTTTGGATTTGTCAAATGTAACTTCGAAGCGCTTTGTTCGCCATCTTCAGTATTCTGGGTATTGAGAGTGGAATTCACGCCTAAGCGAGAGACTCGATCATTTACACTATCAAATGGTAACTTACGAAGTTCTTCATCAATGATATTCTCATTGTCTGACCCGCAATTTTCTTTGGCAAGAGCTTCCTCGTATTCACACTCCAATTTCATTTCTTCGGCTCTCTTCCTAAGTGCTAAAACCGTGGCACGTCGCTCTGCTTCGGTGCGAATTAATTTGATTTCCTCCTCACATTTTTCCTCGGCTATTTTTAGCTCAAGCGCGAGCTTCTCAGCTTGTAATTTCTTTCTCAAAATTGAACTCTTACTTGACTTGGATGATGCCATAGACTTTTTGGACGTAAATAACAGTGGTGTTTGTCCTCTCCGTTCGTTTTCACAACTCATTTTCGACGAATTTCCCCACGGGTTAAATACACAAGATGAAGGTTGTCATTGACAATTCCCGTACAGTTACTGTTAACACGTGCACGTTTGGCTGTCTTCGCTTTACTCACAAGTCTCGCCGTATTTCCACAAGAATTAACTGCACATCCGGCTCGAAGGGACCAAAAATGTGCTCGAATGACATTCTTTTTGCACTGGTTCGATTAGTATCACATCACAAGACTGTATTATAAACTCAACGCTTGATAATAATCACTCGACGCTTGAAACTCAACTTGCTCAAAAAAGAAAGAAACATCACGTGTTCTTATGACGTCATGCAAGAGCGGAAGGTACAACGTGTTTCTGTCTTAACTTTGTAGAAAAATACTAGATTCCATTTGAGAGTATCATACTTTTTTCTTATTTTAGAACAAAAAGATGATCCGTGGAATTTTGCTCGAAGTTGTGAAAAAGCAAAGACGTTCTGCAAACACGTTCGAACGGTAATATATGTGTTTTTGGTATTTAAACCGTGCACACGCATACAGAGAGTCATTTCAGCGACTTTGGCAATATTAATGTCGTAACGTGTAAATAAAACGTAACTTTCCCCTTGGACCATCGCTTCCTATGCATTCGGCAATGCAAGAGGCGTTTGAAAAACGACATAATTTACTTTTCTTGTTTCATTTGTATTTTATACAGAATGCCTCAGCTTCGCCTCCCAAGAAAAAGAAGCCGACTGATGACTAATGAAAATATCATGGCCAGTATCGAAGAATAAACAACGCATTTTTGCTTAACAGTTGTCGTCTCCTTTACTGCGTTATTTTACTCGGGACAGTTGTTAGAATAGGTATTCAAAGCAATGCCTCGAAATAACTTTGCCCAAACATTCCACATTCTATGCATTTCACCGTGATATAAGCATTAAAAATTTCGCCCTCTTTGCCCGTGTTTCGCACTATCGTCCACCATATTGAATTTCCACGCAGTTGCTTATCAATAACGTAACGTGGACG
>NC_090888.1:22703026-22713026 GCF_036669925.1 Montipora capricornis | reverse complement strand
TTGGAGTAAAACATCTCATTGGCTCTTCAGTCTATCGTTTCTTTGTTCCTTTTTTGTAACGACTGCTCTATATGAGTTGTATTTTCTTCAGTTACAGCCTCTTCTTGCAAGGAACTGTATGACAAAGGGTAGGTTAACAGTTTAAATCTTCTTGACATTTTATTTTCACCATCAGTTCTATTAAGACCTAAGACACTTATGAAGTGGGAAGGCACTGAGAAGCTTCTCTAATATAATGTCCCGGCCAGAAACCACTGATCGATTTGGCTAGAAACCACTGATCGATTTTTGTCATGGGCGCAGTGTTTTGTCCTTTTTCCAATGAATGGGATTAAAGTTGGGATCAGATCATGAATGGTTCAAAAATAACGATTTGCATTCCTTAAAATTAACCTCTCCAAGGAAAGCTCAGTTCACTGACTTGGAATTGATAAGCAATGATACACAGTAGCGTTGTATGATAAAGCCTGAAATATATTTTTTGATTCTTCAGTTTGCGACAAAATAAAGCCTACATGCTGCCGACTGACATTGGAAAAATCCCTGTGTATTGTCACATGAAAAGCGACGTTGGAGAATGCGGTGGTGGAGGATGGACACTGCTCATGAAAATTAATGGTAACAAGGTATGACAAAGATGAAGCAAAGATCCAGTTTTATTTGGTCTCTTATATTGCACCCATTGACATTTGTGAATTTCTCTTCCTCATTTAACAGATTAATTTTTGGTTATGATTTACCCTCACCTCACCATCCCCCCACACAGTAATTTCCCCACCCCTCCCCCCTGTACTCGAGATTATTACTTTAGTTAGTGGAGAGAAACCCCTTCGTGTACGGGGATTCTTGCTGCAGCACCATAATCATGCCACAAAGGTTGCTAGTCTACTGCTGTTTTTCTTTTTTTACTTTATACAACTACCCATTGATATTTGACGTAATTAAAGGACGTTTAGTTTGTTAAGGAAAAAAGGTGGATGTCGCATAGTTGTCGTTGTTCAGTTGCTTGTCAAAGTTTTGAAAACTTGTCTTTTGTCTTTGCAGCGAACCTTTCACTACGACGCCTACTTCTGGGAAAACAACAAAGAGTTCAACCTTCCTGGAGGAGAGACTGGGTTTGACTCACAAGAGACTAAGTTACCGACCTACTGGGAGACACCCTTCTCCAAGATCTGTCTCGGTATGAAGTACGGCCAACAGATCAAGTACATTGTCATCAACAAACAGGCCGACTCTCTGTACTCACTGATCGCTGACGGAAAGCACCGCGCCACCTCACTGAACCGTGAAAAATGGAAGTCGCTGCTTGGTCCAGAGGGCTCCTTACAGCCACACTGTAATACGCAAGGCTTCAATGCTGTGGGCACTAATTCTGGCTGGGCTAAAGCTAGAATCGGTATCGTTGCTAATCAGGAAAATGATTGCAACAGCTGTGACTCCAGAATTGGGTTTGGTACAGGAGGAGTCCATGATGACTCTAACACATGTGGAAACGAGGCAACCCACTCACCAGATAATGGAGACAAACACATCAAAGCCTTTGGATACATCTTAGTGCAGTGAGAAGAATGGCCTCTTCGCCTTTAAAGCGAAATATGGTCTGCTGTTTAGTTAACTGCCGATTAGTCCAGCAGTTTTTGTGTGTAGATTTTCTGAGAAAAGAAGTGCTGTAAAACAAAGAAAACATGGTGGTGGCATTAAATAGTATTTCTGACTTAATTTATTTTGCTTTGTATCAGTTGTTAAGTAAACTTGGCACTTCTGGGAGAACGCAATCTCATATATAATAACTACAATTTGCTGGGGGGTGCACACAGAAGTATCAAAAGCAACGCCCCGAATGAGCAGCCTATTTGTTTTAAAAAACTGGAAAAAACTGCCAGTATTTGTGATGACACAGAAACTGAAAATTTCTTCATTCTTTGGACGAATTATTCTGAAATATTCCACGACAAGAAAACGCTGATCAAGATGGTCGTTAGAAAATAACAACAACCAGTTTGAAAATAAATTGCAGACAATTTGTAAATGATCATTCCATTCTATTCAGCTTCACTTGGATCAGCCGATAAGAAAAAAATGTCCTATAATACAACAAATAGATGAGGCAGGCGCCAGCTATAATCGAGTTTAACCTCGGGAAATTGAAACACGCTGAATACGGGTTACAAGCCAGACAATATACGTGTGGTCCGTTAAACGTGTCTCGACGAGCTGCAAAAGTAATTCCGTGTCCGCGAGGGCTGGGAACAAATGTCTGGTAATCGATCTTTTCTTTGTAGCTAATATTCGACCCACTCAACAGTGGTTGCCTCGGTAGCGCAGTGGTTAGAGCGGTGGTTAGTGAGCGAATTCCCCACATAGGCCTCATACCATAAATAATCCCTCTTAAGTTATAATTAATTTTAGACATTGTTCAAAGTTCTTCTAGGATGTTACTAGCGCGATGCGTGCACAGTCAAGTGACTTTTTCGCAACTAGCTGAGACGAATTGCCGGGAAAATGACAAGAAGTCATTTTAAATTCTTTGATTTTCAAGAGACGTTTCATTACAAATCACAACTGCAACAACAACAACGAGTACAGTGGCTGTGTAGGCGTTGTCCGTTTCGTAAACGGTCGATGCCATTTCAGCTATCAGCAAATATTTCTCTACTGAATTGAAGAAAAAGGAAAGTATGTAACCACCCAGAATCGAACACCGAACCTCTGTTTCCTAATTTCCCTCTTATACCACTACTCCACAAGATTGATCCGCCAAATTTTCCCAAAATTTAATTATAAACCTTCAGTATCCTAAATGTCAATGATAGAGCTACCCCAAACAAAAAAGCTAACCGCAAGCAAACCAGTGTGAATATGAACAATTAAACATTTTGCTGAGTGCATTTTAACTCCATCAACAAATTAGAACCCATTTCTCCTTACGAAACGGAAATCAGCCACGCGCAGTAGGCGTGTGTTATAATTCTTCGTCTTTTTCTTTGCCGTTCTTTACAAAGCAACAAAATAAAAAGGCCACATTCTCCTCCATTCAGAGCCACAATAAATTTTCAAAAATTTAAGGTGATTCCTCAGAACTTAAAGTTCCGGATGAAGTTTTTTAAAGCTTTCCCTGAATGTTCTCTACCAAGTAATGTTTCGAAAATTACAATAAAAATGATAGATCACCATTCTTGTTTAAGAGATGTGATGGGCCAATCTTACCCCATTTATGCCTGTAATCCTGCTAATCACGCGCGTTATTCATCGGTCCACGTTACATTTTGCAGTAGCTTGAAATATAGTTTATAAAAGTAATACTCGGGAAAAAACTTGACAAGTAGAAAGTGTCGAGCATATAGAACAATATCATATAAAATTTGTGGAAATATCACACTATTTAAAACGACGTGGACGCAAAGCGTTCGTAGAGTCTTTATTTTCGCGGGTCATAATTTGCATCACAGAGGAACGGTCTCGTGCACTCTTTCACCTATATCTTTTTTTTCCTTCGGATAAAATTTTTTATTATTTCATTTCAATGAAGGAGGCTAATATGTACACTATTATTATGCGGTAAAAAATATAGGCCACCATGCTCGTTTAAAAGAAAACGAACATTTATTTCGCTATCGAGCTTAGCTTGAGGGAAATTTTTTTCGTTGTGTACGTGCTCGCGCTAATGACGCGAAAATCGTGCGCAGTAGGCTAGGGATGCTCAATGCAATACTGAGGAATCACCTTAATGGTTTCCTTTACACTGTTTTCTAATGTTTTCAAACTTTTGAAAAGCTGTACAGACGTTTTCGCTCAAACAAAGTCCTCAAAAGACATTCTTAATTCCTATATATACGATTAATTCGTAATTGGGCCTCGTGTCGTACAATTCAGGGAGTAATCGTGCACAGGAAAATAAACATATTTTGGTCAAATGTGATGCATAGGTTCTGATTTTCAAATACATATGGGTTATTGACCAAGTTTTTTCGGTCAAGATGGCTGGATATTGACCTCGTCCTTTTTTGCGAGTTTATGGACCTTGACAGCTGGTAAAAATAATTATTAACAATCAATAGACTTTTTAAACAAGGAATTTTGTAGCTATGGTTATTTCACCAACGACTAGACACTTAAGTAAAGTTCCTTGTACAAAACTGTACGCAATAAGACAACTGCGTATGTAGAGGTAAGAAATGAGGACTACCTTCAAGAGGAAATCGAAAAGGAAAAAACACGGGAGATCAATGTTCAGTTCGTTGGGGGTCAAAGACGTGCGACCACGTGATGTAGTCGAATCCAGTTTTCCACATTCCTTTCCTTTCCTTTTCTTTCCTAGCTTTTTGGCTGCACTATTTGGCAACTCAAAACAGAACGATACCGTAGGCTTTTGAACTGACTTGATGGGAGGTAATAACAACTTCAACGCTCAATATTTTCTAATGAATATCTATGGTTACTTTACCGACCTTGAAACACTTCAACATCCTGAGATTGCTATTGCATTTCTTGGTTGTAACAAAGGCAAGAACGAATCATTAGCTAGGAATTTTTTTTCTTTTTTTTTAATTGCATTGCTTACAACTACTTACATAACCTTCATTACAATACGTAACTACCTCACTAAACATAATAAACGGGACCTAAAATATAACACAACTTATTCACACTTACTCACATACACACACTCACGAAAAAGTTTACATAACAAAATCACACCTATTTGAGCCCGCTATATTCTAAATTATTCAACTACCTCTAGTATTTATATTACCCACTTCTTCCTAAACATATCTAACTTCTTATTTTTTGTACAGATATGTTTCTCAGTCTCATACTTTAATTTGACTTTTGATTGAAAACCTCGTATACTTCGAAGTTCCTTATTCCTTCTACACATCCATAGATAAATATTTCCTATAAGTAACAGATAGTTAAGTAAGGGAAGTTCTGGTGTTAGAAGACCGATTTATATATCCTTCAAATTAAGATGTATCTGCTGTTTTGTCAAAGATAAGTAATATAATCCGAAATCTTTCCAGAAAAAAATTGAATAAGAGCAATCATAAACGAAATGCTGCATTGTTTCTGATTCACGTTTGCAGAAAGAACATAGGTCATCTGCAATTGCAATGTACCCGATTTTGTATCGTTTTGAATTCGTATAGAGTATAGAGTTCAATACTATGAACTGAAAGACCTTGACATATGGTTCAAAAGCAACTGAATAGGGAAGAGAAAAAGCTTTTTTCAGTGCCTCATCACACTTCAATTTTCTCGTGTTATTTGGAAAGCAAGCCTTTTTACTGACAGAAAGAGAGTAATGGTCTTTTGATTTCTTTTTAGTGACATGAATTTGGACAACCATGTGAAAAAAGGATTTTTCCGTCCGATTCAAGTTGCCATTGATTTTCTGTTTCTTTATTTGAATGCGTTTCCTATAAAAATATCACGTCTGCATTCTTTCTGCGACAACGTGTGAAAATGGTTCGTCTTTTTTTTAAATTGCTAACTCCCCTTATATTATACGATCCGAAATACGCCAGAGCACCACCAAAAACGCTCTAATTTCAATTTTGTGCTCATTCCTCACTAAGGGAACTTAAAAGAATGCCAATTTGGCTAACTTATATTTTCAATTTCTCCTACAAATTTGCCCGTGATAAAACTGCCCGGCCTAACTTACTATAGTACGCGACTACCGCCATAGCGTTCCAATAACTGTGCTTTTACGATCCGGAATACGCCAGAGAACCGCTAAAAACGCTCTGATTTCAATTTTATGCTCATTCCCCAGTAAGGAAACTTAAAAGAATGCCAATTTGGCCAAATTATATTTTCGATTTTTCCTTCAGATTTCCTCGTCATAAAGCTGCCCGGTGAATAACGTACTATAGTACGCTACTCCAGCCATAGCGATCCAATAACTGTGCTTTTACGATCCGAAATACAACAGAGAACCGCTGAAAACGCTCTGATTTCAATTTTATCCTCATTCCTCAGTAATAGAACTGAAAAGAATGATAATTTAATTGGCGAAATTAAATTATAGATTCCTCGCACAAATTTGTTCGTCATAACTCGGCTCGGGGCCAAATACCCTGATCTAATAGCGAATTCTGACCTGAAACTGCAAGCTGGGCTCAGTGAAACATTTTAGGAAATACTTCCCTCCAATATGTTAATAAAATATGTTTATGTTTAAGCTAATTCTGATAGCTAACTTAGTAAATGAATTTAAACTGAAATGTTGTGGAAAGAGACTGTTCGTCGGGGATTAATTTCCCATTGGAATGTGTGCATATACTACATAGACTGTCAATATTTACCTATGTTATCCTGTAATACACTGTATTTGAATTAGAATACAAATGTCATTCATACTTTACTCTCCGATTTTCTCTTCGCTCGATAGGCCGCCATTATTATCACATTTCCTGTATTATAGTACGTACTATAGCCGGTGATGCCCGCGTAATTTGGTGCACTTTCAGCGGGTATCACCCATAGGGGTTGTGTGAATCGGGTGAAATCGAACTTTCCAAAAGCTGGTGAGTGGTTAGCAAAAATGGGCAGGTAGGTACTTCATATATGGTAATTGTTATGGCCTTAGGACGTTCCTACAACTAGCGTGACCTGTTGTTTTGAGGTATGTAAATGTTCTTTCGTTCTCTGCAAGACGTATTAGTGCTTTCACTTAACGCATGCTTTTCTTTCGACTCTGCTGAATTCCTTTCACGACGCCTAGACGGTTTCGAAAGAACTCTGAGCGTTTTGTCTTCAAGAGTACGCGTTTGATATTGGTCCGAAGTACAACTACTTTCTGACCTCGACACTCTCTTATTTAGAGGACTTATCTTATTTCGCTTTGCGCACAGAGGAGGAAGAACAACTTTCAACCGCCAGAGTGGGTGTTGTGAGATCAGGTGTTTTAGGACGCCCGAGGCTCGATATTTCAGAAGATTTGTCGGAAGTACTTAATGGAGCTGGATTTCACTGGGCTGCCATAGCAAGAAACCTTCGTGTTTCCGAAAAAACTTTGCGGAGGCGGAGGAACGAGTTTGGGTTCACTAGCTTAACAGAATCGTTTACTGACATGAACAATACCTCCCTGAACGAAATTGTTAGAGAAATTTTGCATGTGAATCCGAGAATTGGATGAACAAGGAACAAGGAAGGATTACGTTTTTGCAAACGTTGACCGTGTAGCACATGGTTCAATTCCCACCCTGGTCCTTGTGTGGGCCATTAGTGACCCCAAACTCGTTCCTCCGCCTCGCAATGTTGCCTTTGTTGACTGACGGTAAAAGAAAGAAAGTAGTCAAAAAGTAGTTGTACTTCGGACCAATACGAAACACGTAGTCTTGAAGACAAAACGCTCAGAGTTCTTTCGAAACCGTCGAGGCGTCGTGAAAGGAATTCAGCAGAGTCGAACGACAAGCTTGCGTTAAGTGAAAGCACTAATAAGTCTTGCAAAGAACGAAAGAATTCTCCCAATTCGTAATGGGTGAGCTGGTTTCTCACCGACATTTTTATATACTTCAAAACAACACGTCACGCTAGTGACAGGAAGGTCCTAAGGCCATAACAATTACCATATATGAAGTACCTACCTGCCCATTTTTTGCTAACCACTGACCAGCTTTTGAAAATTCGATTTATATATTTTTGTACGATACGGTCGATTTATAAGTATGCGGTTGGATTGATATTTGTACGGTTCGATTGATATTTGTGCAAGTTCGATTTATTTGTACGGTTCGATTGATATTTGTGTAAGTTCAATTTATATGTATGCGGTTCGATTTAGTTTTGTACGGTTCAATTTATTTTTTGCTGTTTTGAAGATTTTGTCCGTAACGGAACGCCATATCCATCTCTAAGCGACCATGCCCTGATCTATGGAATTCTCAAAGAACGATATGCTTCCGTGAAGCATACACTGGGTTGCCTGTGGTACGTATTACAGAAAATCAGACGGCACTGAATTATGTGGTATTGAACTATAGCATTCCAGAATAACATCATGTTTTACGTATCTGCATGGGAGACCAAAACAATATACCCCTCATAAAACAGAAGCATTGCACCGAAAATAATATTAACGCTAAAAAATCCGAACTAAGAAAGGTAAAGATTATGTAAGCTTGCTTTATGCAAAACAAGAACATCACTCTAAAAGCTTATTCTACGCAAAAAGTAGGTTCTGGAGGTAATTTTGAGGGTGGAAATAAAGTTTACGCGGCAGGCGGCAAATACAAACTCACACACCAGAAAGACGCTAACCTCATTTTGACAAGAAAATGCTTTACTATTGCTATAAAAACTATCCAGTTAAGCTCGCATATCGTAAAACATGATGAATTCATAAAGGCCACCTTTTCCAACGAACAATTTTTTTAAAACAAACAACATATTGCTATTAGAGGCAAAAACCCCTTCTATTTCATTACGTGCGTGAAGAGAAGAAACTCAATCGTGTCAAATATGCGCACTATTGCAACATACTAAATTTCAGGATAAAAGCTTTCTTTCAAATAATTCTTGGCTGTCAGATTTCCAATTATTTTTTTGCCTAAAGACTTTGCAGACTTGACCACAGATCCACGTAAGGTGTTCGATTCGTTCTCTGTCTTTGTTGAACCCATAAGTTACCAGAGAATTTTCCATTTGGTTTCAGTGTTCTACATAACAGCACACTTGGTAAAATATTATTTTAGAAATACAGCTCACTTTGATTTCGGCTCAACGGGTGATAGATTGTTGTCAAAGTCCATTACTCGTCGCTTTTGAGATTCCAGGTGTTTGTTTTCACCGCCTGCCTAGTTTATCCAACTGACTTTCCATTATTGAGCGCCATATAAGGGTATATTTTGTTTAAGGATCCACTAAAACGCCATTCGCGTTGCATGACTTTCGACGCCATTGCAGGCTAAGTTAATGATTCTACTGTGTCCACCAGAGAAATATACGCATTCCATGCACAAAGACACCAATTACCAGGGGAGTGACAGGCCAGACTTTTACCGACTCGGGAAAAAAAAAACTAACAAAAAATATAAATAAAACGAACAAATCCCATACACTTTCCGACTGGGATTGCCAACTTGACAACTTGAATAAACCTAAAATTAAAGACTTCAGGACCCATAGGAATTTAAAAAGCATTTAGCTGTTGCACCTTGGCACGTTGGGGAAATGTTTGACGAGATTGACGACCAGGTGTATTTCTGGAACGTACTTATGAATGACATTCTTGATGAGGTAGCACATGTAAAAAAAATAAGTACTCGAGACAAAGACGTGCTGTACATGACATCACAATGGAAAAGTGCAATCAGAGCCAAGCGGAAAGCCACAATAAAATACCTTAAAAACAAAACAAAGGAGATTGAATTGGGAACTCAAACGTAAGGCGAGAAATAAAGAAACAAGGCAGAGAAGAATTGCAATCAAGGAATACTGGAGAAAAAAGTGTGAAGACCTAAAAATGAGACCCAAGGAGTTCTTTAATACTTTTAGGCCTTTCCTAAACAAAAAGGACCATTCTCACAAAACTGAAATCCATCTAAACGACAACGGGTCATTTGTCAGAAATCAATGCGAAGTTGTCGAAATACTAGCTGACTATTTTTCCACAATCGCTGAAGGTATCCGGGGTAAAAGCGCCGAACTTCGATCGATGGAGGACTTTGAATACCATCCGGATCCCTGTGTTCAGAAGATAATGGCGGAAAATACAAATCTAACGCAAGGCATTGAAGTAAGGCCTGTCACACAAATACAAGTTAAAGATTCCCTAGAGTCGCTTAACATCAACAAAGCCACCGGCTGCGACGGTATTTTGCGAAAAATACTTAAAATTGGAGCAAAGGAGCTCGCAAGTCCACTTATGACCCTCTTCAACTCTTGCATAAACAACAGCGTATGGCCAAGCGAATGGAAGTGTGGAGAATAGTCTCATCTATATTTAAAAAGAACCACAGACAGGGCAAGGAAAACTACCGACCTATCACTGTCT
>NC_090888.1:22695526-22698026 GCF_036669925.1 Montipora capricornis | reverse complement strand
AACGTCAGTGGCGACTGCGCGCACAGAAAAAACACCAAAGAGAATTCAAAATAGGGTAGACTCCAATCTTTTCTTCTCTATTCTAAATTCTCATTGGTAGTATTGCTGCGCAAGACGTCGCCACTGACGTTCCCGTTCTGTTGCTAAATCAGCCTATTGTTCCAGATAAGAGTACGGTCAGGGGGCAATAACCCAACAAAGAAGGCTTCCGGACCTGACAGATGAAATATAAATATTCAGTTAATTATTACAGCAAAATTAAAAAACGAAAGACGTAAGTTTCTTGGCTAAAAAGTACGTTATTCAACTCTAAAAGTGAGGAACATTCTTCATTCATTATAAACAAAAACCTTGACACAAGGTGATCACGTACACCTTAGCGGTTGCCTAGCACGTGATTAATCTCTGCCTTCTGACAGAACATCTTGCCCATCCCAAAGGAATTTTAGTGTTTTTACGATCGACTGTCATAAATCCTTCGCTGACAATTCGAAATTCAGAGCTTTATTTAAAAAAAACTATAAATTTTTCTTCATCTGCCTTTCGGCTTGCGTTTTACCGTTACCGTGTAGCCTAAAATTTCTGTGAGACTTTTATTTTGCGGATTTGCGATTTTTGAAGTTTGCAGGAAACAATTTTTGCGGCACGAATGGACTCTGAGAAATTTCCGCCGGGAACTAATTTTTGTGGTTTTATTTTCAAGCAGCCAAACTATATACAACTTCTATCAATCTTTGGTAAAAAAAAAAAACCCTCAATCATCGAAAACGGGTGCGGAAAATGTGGCTTCCTGTAGGCCTTAAAAAATAGTTAACGTGACCTTTTGATTGACTGCTTTGAGTTCGTTTCGTATGCCCCAGAGACTGGAAAAAAATTTACTATCCGCAAAATCCTCAAAAATTAAGCAGCGCGAATTAAAAGGGCTACACCGTAACTCCCAGGTTTGCAAAACCATTTGTTGCAAACGTAAATAAAAAAAAAATGACCTGTAATCAGATGAGACTGAAAAAAAGAGAAATTATGAAGCGGAACCAGCATCTTCAGTCCTTCCTTAGTGTGTGGCATAAACGTTTGCTCAGTGCAACTCTAGACATGCATGACATGCAGGAAACGTCCGTCAGAGCAATTTGCAGTTAGGTTTTTTTTACGGATTATTTTAGTTAAGGGGGCTATGTCACGTTATTTTAGGGTGTTTCGGGAAAATTCGAAAATGGTAATGTGGAATTCTTTTACCGATAAAATTATCGTTACGTCACAAACGAAATGATTCTGAGAAAGAAACGACCTTTATCCAGGCGATTTGTCATAATCTGAAAAACGTCAGGCCGACTTTTTTCAAGATTACCCAAACGTAATCCGTTTCAGTCTTGTACATTTATGTCTATCCATGCTTCTCTTTCCTTTTCCGGTATTTCATTTATGTTGTTCAACAGTTTTAAGTGGTTCTTTCAATGTTTCCTCCCATTTTTGGGCATTTTGGAAAAAAAGCAAAGCAAAGCAAAATATCAAGTGTCTAGTCGTTCTAGCGCTAATTGGGGATACTGTAAACTGAAACTAACAATTAACGCAAATCAAATCGCGTGCTCTCATCAATGCGCCATCCCCTTTAAAGAAGAAACAAGTGAGTTTCATTCAAGAGCGTGTTTTGCCTCTTTGAACTGAATTTATTACAAAGCTAAAAAAAGTAAAAGACCCCGTTAAGTGTGTTTCGACGATCTGCAGAGGTAATTCCGTGTTCGAGAGGACTGGGAGCAAATGCCTGGTAATCGATCTTTTCTTTGTAACTAATATTCAACCCACCGCTCAACTGTGGTTGCCTCGGTAGCGCAGTGGTTAGAGCAGTAGTAAGAGAGTGAATTCCCCACATAGGCCTCATACCAAAAATAATCCCTCTTCAGTTATAATTAATTTTAGACATTGTTCAAAGTTCTTCTAAGATGTTACTAGCGCGATGCGCGGACAGTCAAGCGACTTTTTCGCAACTAGCTGAGACGAATTGGCGGGAAAGTGGCAAAAAGTCATTTTATATTCTTTGATTTTCAAGAGACGTTTCATTTCAAATCACAACTGCAACGACAACGAGTACAGTGGCTGTGTAGGCGTTGTCCGTTTCGTAAACGGTCGATGCCATTTTCGCGACACTTAGAAACTTTTTCAGCTATTAGCAAATTTTTCTCTACTGAATTGAAGAAAAAGGAAATTGTGTAAATAACCACCCAGAATGGAACCCCGAACCTCTGTTTCCTAATTTCTCTCTTATACCACTACACTACAAGATTGATCTGCCAAATTTCCCCAAAATTTAATTATAAAACTTGACTTTCTTAAATGTTAATGATAGAGTTGCCCTAAGCAACAAATAAAAGCTAACCGCAAAAAATCAGTGTGAATATGAACAATTAAGCATTTAAACTCCATCAACGAATTAGAACCCATTTCTACCTTGTCCAGGCCTAAACTAGAGCAGATATAGCATCGTCCATTCCCAAAGGCTAGGTTG
>NC_090888.1:22668026-22688026 GCF_036669925.1 Montipora capricornis | reverse complement strand
AGTGTGAAAAATGGCACAGGAAAAATATGAAAAGAGCTCGGTGCGGAAAGGCGAGAGAACGTCTGTAAGCATTGCCCACTTATTGATCGGGACTGATGGTTTTCAGGATGACGGTCGTGACCTAAACATGGCTCATACGGTTCATGATATTTGTACATTTTCTTTTTTATTGATTTCAGTCGTCCGCTCTTTTTTGCTCTGTAGCAGCAGGTACCTAGAACGCACCCAGAATAAAATAATAAGACTTTTGTCATGAACTATCCAACCGCTAGTTGTTATAAACAATTTTTAATTTAAAAGTTGAAGCGCAGCCAGGATGAGGCATCTTATAATATAATAAAAACGTTCTCTGTCTAAAAGTTTTAAAACTCTCAAGTACACCGCAAGGGAAAAATACCGAAATCAACCACGTCATTGATGCTCTACGAGCCAATAACTATCCCTCCTATGTTATTTACAATAACTTAAAGCGGAAATTTTCCAAACCACCCACACATGCCACCCCTTCGCCTGAAGAATTGGTTTCCATGTTTTTTAAATGGGCTGCGGCTCAAGAGAACCCCAAAGGTTTTGCTGCCCTCCCTTTCATCAATGGTTTTACGCAACCGCTAACAAAAATTCTTCGAAGGCACGACATTCGAGTCGTAAATAAGCCCCTCAAGACTTTGAAACAAGAATTTCTTTCTCCTAAATTCAGACCACCTATTGAACACCAACCCAACGTGATTTATAAAATACCCTGTGCCAATTGTGATTAAGGTTATGTAGATGAAACCGTCCGTTGCTTTGAAAGCCGCAAGAAAACATATTAGGAATGTAAAAACATGTGCTAATGGGTCAAACATTGCGAAACATGCATGGTCATTCGGTCATCGCATTGATCTTAATCATTCTCGAGTTATCGACAAAAGCTCTTTTCGCATTAGAAAAACTTTGTAGGCTTGGCGCACCTCTGCTACCAAGCATACTGACAATAATTCTAAGCCGATTCCTAATCAGAATAGGATTCTTTTTAAATAATAGCCACCTTTTTCACACTTTTACTTTGTTCTTCTTACTACTTTTTCCTCGCCTTTTTTGCATATATTTCACTAATTAACATTCCATGTGTTATCCGTGGAAGGCTCTAGATCGACAGCCAAAAGCTTATGTTCCTTTTTAAAACTTTTAGCCAGAGAACGTTTTTATTGTATTTTAAAAAGTTTTTAATTTAATTGCACTCGTGGTGACACTTACTGAAAATGTGTTTTGAACGTCCCGTCTGGGAGGGCCTTTTCAAAACTGTTTTGATCTTGTTTGACCATCTTAACTACTGCGAGCCGAAGAACGTGCATGTCTATGGTTTATGTTATTATCTTCTTAACCTTGGCCTCCGGGGGAAGTACTCCTACATATTGGCTATATAGGTATGTGCTGCGGGATAGGGTATGGTTTTTGAGGTTCTCGGTCTTTAAAGAGTATCATTCTTACCCCTGTTGGCATAGTGTTCCCGATATCATCTTAGATAGCTCAAATTGCAGTGCGTAAACGCCCAGCTAAATGAAAAAAACAAATTGTATGCTCGATGCTCAATTGTTTTATTGTCGGGTTTGTGTCTTAAGTAGTAGGTAATTAATTAGGGTTTAAAACCCTTCGAGGTACCCCCGGGTCCTATCGACTCTGCTATTTCGCAACAAACATCCCGTTGGTTGTTTGACTTACTGGGTGGTAGATTTTCACTTATTAAACCCGCGTATTTTCAATACCTTTTTTGACAACAATTTCATGTCTTAATTAAATTTAACTCCTTTCGTAGAAGTAATTTTAATAGGAAGTAATTTTATTTCGTGAAGTCCAGAGTTTTATAATTAGTACTAATCACTTTTCGATGGCCACTGTTTGACTGTTAAATTACTACATTTCTAGTTATGTAAATTTCTTTGTTGTAACTTTGTGTGTTGTTTGTATGTTTTGTTAAGGGCCTGATTACTGTATTATCGTGAGCCCCCTTGAAAAGCCTAGGTGCTTTTGGGGCAAACAATGGCTAATATGGTATTTAACAAAGCAATTTCTGTCTACGAATCGGCACAAGAACGAGACCAATGTTAGTCGCTTCATCGCCTCAAAAAACAATGTAAATGATGCTTCCACAATTTCCTATCAAAACTTCCATAGTCATTTGACTTAACAGACGGTTAACAAACAGATAGTCGATAATCGATGATCATTTAGCCCAATCCCTGCATCTCTTAGCCTGTAAACGGCAAAGAAATTAAAGAAATAGCATGTAGCTTTTGGGAACTTTAATTAGCTCAACATTTGAACTTCCCCCTGCAATGACAAACAACTGACTCGATGTTAGGAACCTGGAACAACTTTCAATTGATTTCAAATAATCATCAAAAGAATTATTTTTCGAGAGCGAGCATGCGTGCCAAAATAATTTGAATGATTTCCTTTGACAAGGAAAAGCTTGTCAAAATGTTATTTTTTAACAAATTAACTAAAGTCCTAAAAATATTCAGCCAAAAGAAACCAGGGCAGCAATATAAAACTTAAAAGCCTCTTTTTTGTCAAATCGATTAAAACTCAAGGCACAAAATTAATGTTCAGAAAACTCAAACCAACGATTGTTTTGCAACCGTTTGCGACAAAAACTAGAGGTGAAAAATTAGGACTAAACAGATTCACTTACAAGCTCCAACTTTTTCCAAAAAAACATAAATGAAAAGTGTTCTACAAGAAGTTCTAAACAGCTCGTATAAAAACAAGGAATTTTGTAGCTATGGTTATTTCAGCAGCTTTTTGGCTGCACTATTTGGCTACTCAAAACAAACCGATAACGTAAGGTTTTGAACTTGATGGGAGGTAGTAAAGACTTCAACGCTCAATATTTTCTGACGAGTATCTATGGTTACTTACCGACCTTCAAACACTTCAACATCCTGCGCTTGCTATTGGTTTTTTGGTTGTAACAAACCCAAGAACCAATCATTAGCTAGGAAATGATTGGCTTACCAATTCTCAATGCAAGACAAAAGAAAAGGTCTGGGCTTGTGTAAGGAGAAAATAGATTGAACGTAAAGCATCAATGGAGGGGTTATAAACGAATGGGCCTTTGAAATGTTAAATTATCAGTAGTTGTTGAAAGCCTTACATACCGTTTGCTTCCAAGACTTAACAATGGTGTCGTTGAAATTCGCTGCAGTTATTTGTCTCGCGTATTTCAACATTTTCGTAAACGCTGGTAGAAAGCCAACTTGCAAGACTGTCCTTGAAAAGTTGAATAAGATGGAAAGCCTGTGCCAAGGTACGTTCAGAAATGTTTTCTACGTACTTGTGTATCGAATGGTTTAAATCTGTCGTTTTCAGTCATTGTAAATATCTAAATAGTGAGCAGCAAACAACGCAGTGTGATTTTTATGAGCAGATGCCCAATCTGAAAACTGTGATGGGGCAGATGCCTGTACAGCCATTAAGACTTTGGGAATGAAGTTGGAAGAGAAGTTGGAAAATCTCTACTCCCTGGTTGAAAACATCTCAATGTCGCTGCAGCCCCCGCCAGGTAAACTTGCAGTAAAACATCTAATTGGCTCTTTAGTCTATCGTTTCTTTATTCCTTTTTTGTAACGAGTGCTTTATATGAGTTGTATTTTCTTCAGTTACAGCCTCTTCTTGCAAGGAACTGTATGACAACGGGTAAGTTAACAGTTTAAATCTTTTTGACATTTTATTTTCACCATCAGTTCTGATAAGGCACTGAGAAGCTTCTCTATGTTGGTATCGAAAATATAAATGTCCCGGCTAGAAACCACTGATCGATTTTTGTCATCGGTGCAGTGTTTTGTCCTTTTCCAATGAATGGAATTAAAGTTGGGATCAGATCATGAATGGTTCAAAAATAACGATTTGCATGCCTTAAAATTAACCTCTCCAAGGAAAGCTCAGGTCGCTGACTTCGAATTGATAAGCAATGATACACTCTAGCGTTGTATGATAAAACATGAAATATCTTTTTTCATTCTTCAGTTTGCTAGAAAATAAAGCCTACATGCTGCCGACTGACATTGGAAACATCCCTGTGTATTGTCACGTGACTACCGACGTTGGCGAATACGGTGGTGGAGGATGGAAACTGGACATGAAAATTGATGGTAACAAGGTATGACAAAGATGAAAGCAAAGATCCACGTTTATTTAGTCTTTTATATTACACCCATTGACATTTGACATAATTAAAGGACGTTTAGTTTGTTAAGGAAAAAGTTGCTTGTCAAAGTTTTGAAAACTTGGCTTTTGTCTTTGCAGCGAACCTTTCACTACGACGCCGACTTCTGGGAAAACAACAAAGAGTTCAACCTTCCTGGAGGAGAGACTGGGTTTGACTCACAAGAGACTAAGTTACCGACCTACTGGGAGACACCCTTCTCCAAGATCTGTCTCGGTATGAAGTACGGCCCACAGATCAAGTACATCGTCATCAACAAGCGGGCCGACTCTCTGTACTCAGTGATCGCTGACGGCCAACACCGCGCCACCTCGCTGAGCCGTGAAAAATGGAAGTCGCTGCTTGGTCCAGAGGGCTCCTTACAGCCACACTGTAATACGCAAGGCTTCAATGCTGTGGGCAGTGACGTTGTTAAAGCAAGAATCGGTATCGTTGCTAATCAGGAAAATGATTGCAACAGCTGTGACTCCAGAATTGGGTTTGGTACAGGAGGAGTCCATGATGACTCTAACACATGTGGAAACGAGGCAACCCACTCACCAGATAATGGAGACAAACACATCAAAGCCTTTGGATACATCTTAGTGCAGTAAGAAGAATGGCCTCTTCGCTTTTAAAGCGAAACATAGTCTGCTGTTTAGTTAACTGCCGATTAGTCCAGCAGTTTTTGTGGGTAGATTTTCTGAGAAATGGAGTGCTGTAAAACAAAGAAACATGGTGGTGGGATTAAAGAGTATTTCTGACTTACGGTATTTTATTGTGTTTTGTATCAGTTGTTGAGTAAACTTGGCACTTCTGGGAGAACGCAATCTCATATATAATAAACTACAATTTGCTACGCTGCAAACATAAGTATGAAATCAACGCCCCTAATGAGCAGCCTGTTTGTTCTAAAAAACTGGAAAAAACTGCCAGTATTTGTGTTGACACAGAAACTGAAAATTTCTTCATTCTTTGCACGAATTATTCTGAAATATTCCACGACAAGAAAACGCTGATCAAGATGGTCATTAGAAAATAACAACAACCAGTTTGAAAGTAAATTGCAGACAATTTGTAAATGATCATTCCATTCTATTCAGCTTCGCTTCGATCATCCGATTAGAAAAAAATTGTCCTCTAGTACAGAAATATGAACTAAAATTAGAAGTAAATACGCTAGCAAGACAAAGTTACGGGGCGTTAGCAGAAGCATTTCTCTGTTTGAATTTTAAGCCAGAGAGACCTGATTAGTGTGTAGCATGTTGTCGCTTTACTAAGAAATGAGGCCCTGAATTGATTGAAAGAAACGTTGAGATGAAAATATTGTAACGCTTTTTTTCGTAACAACAACTTTTCTGCGTCCAGTAGTTGCGACATGCGAATCGAATGAAAATGGTCGATTTTCAGAGCTTGTTAGATTGATGTCTGAAGGTGAAATCGATTCTCGAAAATACCAAGATATTTGACACAAAAAAATATATAGCCTTTTACTTCTACTAAGGCCTATTTATATGCAACAATAAGGCAAATTATACTTTTCAAATCTTTTTCTCTTAAGAATGTTCTAAAAAAAACCCGAGGCAGAGATTGCGGAATAAAAAACTTGTGTGTTGAGAATTTATAAATGCAATACAGTTATATGTTTTTAAGTAATGGTCCGGCTAAGAAGCAGGCAGAAAAACAATAGCCCGCGGCAATAGCGTCGGTTAGTTAAAATGTGCCAACATTTTTAATCAAATTAAGTTCGGCTGTTCCCATGGTTGTAAGCAGCTAAAAGCGCGAAATTTGAATTTCAATGAAAAATGTAATCGACTTGCCGTCTAAAAAATTAGATTCTGTTTCGTAGAACAAATCATTATGCCTTCAAAAACTATGTTTGTAAATATCGTCAAGATTCTATGCGCCATTTGCCGATTGGCGAATGGCGCATAGAACAATGCCCAAATTTGGCCGAGAGACAGAGATCAAGGGCATGGGGAAGAAGAAATCCAAAAAAGGCTTTTTTTTCATTTTTTTCTCATCTTTTTTCGACATTTTCCGATATTAGCCAATCAGATGGCTCGATTGGAGCAGCAGCTTCTAAGTACTTTTGCCGCTGGGCTGCCTGCTTCTTAGCCGGACCATTACTTAATTAAACCGCATAAAATTCTCTTTTCTCTAAACGGCAAAACCAGCAAAAAGCACTAGCCCTAACTTGTTCTCAGGGCCTTTTCCCTGACTTGGGGCGGGGTATGAATGTAGACAAGTGATCGCCCCTAAGTCAGGGAAAAGGCCCTGAGAACGAGCTATGCTCGATGCTGCAAGAAGTTGATGTGCGTCACACCAAGCTTTAATGCCTGCAGGCTGGCTGCAAAATTACTTAAAAACATCCCTGCATCAAATACATTCGAAAACAGACTATTCACAAGAATATTTTCAGCCTAATATCGACAGAAAAATATGAATATTCAGCGTCGGCCGGGTAATTTTACAAAAAGAAAGAATGTAATCAATTAGAGACAGCCTTCAAGATATTAGGTGGATTGTCGACTTTCTACGCTTAAGGTAATTCCCTTGAAATTGTTCTACTATCAAACTTTTTTTGGAAACTTGGCATAATTAACATTCATGATATGAACATTTAAAAAATGCAATAAAAAAATGGGGTCACCGTGCTTGTTTACGTGTCAGCAGGCTCTTAAAATGGGGTATTTTACTGTTTTCGTGTTAAAAATTCGAATCACCTTCATACAGATTTAAGTCTTGGTTACTTTAAAGACACAAAATTTTATTTTGAAAGTAAAGCTTCTTTTATTTACATAGGCAGTATTGCTTCATTTACGCCGACTTTGATTCCCTGGTTGTCGGAATAGTGCACTTTTTGGGACAGTCCCGTGGTTAGCTTGAAGTCCTCGCCTTGGGAAAAATACACCCAGTACGGAACTGTTTTCCAAAAAAAATTCATGTTCTACTATCAAACTTTTTTCTTCTTCAAATATGTTCTTTATTAGACTATTTTTACCAAATACCTGAAAAAAAAAATCGGGGGTCACCGTGCTCGTTTGAAAGAAAAAGAGAATTTATTTCGCTATCGGGTTTAGTTTGAGCGAAATCTCTTCCTTTTTGTATGCGCACGTCCTCATATGCGCGCGCTAATGACGCAAAAATCGTGCGCAGTAGGGATGCGCAATGCAATACTAAGGAATTACCTTAATTATTGAATACGCTCAACTCTGTGAAAGCCCCTTTAGCGTTTCATATCTAACTAGAACGGTTTGGAAACTGTAAACAGGCATTGGCGCCATTTCACAGCACGCCGGCGGGCACCTTTGCCAGTTATGTATTAACTTCCCAGTGTGAAAAATGCCACAGGAAAAAATATGAAAAGAGCCCGGTGCGGAAAGGCGAGAGAACGTCTGTAAGCATTGTTAACGAAAGGTCCTTCCGCCCACTTATTGATCGAGACTGATGGTTTTCAGGATGACGGTCGTGACTTAAACATGGCTCATACAGTTCATGATATTTGTACATTTTCTTTTTTATTACTGGGTTCCCAACCCAGTCGGAATCTGTCTTTAATTTCGTCTTTTTTTAATTTTTCGTTTTCTTTTTTTTTTTTTTTTTTTCCGTGTCGGTAAAAGTCCTGCCTGTTTAACTTCCCTGCTAAGTGGTGTCTTTGTGCATAGAGCCCTCTTCGCGTATTTTCTTAGGATCGAGAGGGTAGTGAGAAATGCGTAGATTTCTCTGGTGGACACAGTAGAACGATTAACTTAACCGGCAATGGTGTCGAAAGTCATGTAACGCGAATGGCATTTTAGTGGATCTTTGAACAAAATGTACCCTTATGAAGCTCAATAATGGCAAGCGAATTGGATACTGAACAAGACAGGCCGTCGAATGTTAGAAGCGACGAGTAATGGACTTCGACAACAATCTGTCGCCCGTCGAGCCGTAATCAAAGTGAGCTGTATTTCTAAAATAATATTTTACTAAGTGTGCTGTTATGTAGAACACTGAAACCAAATGGAAAATTCTCTGGTAACTCAGTATGGGTTCAACAAAGACAGAGAAGGAATCCATATAGCGGATCTGTTATCTCAGTTGTCTCGCTATTTGTCAGATTTGTATTTACCTGTTCTCAACTCTGCACAGTCTTCCGGTATAACAATTGAAAATTTCACTAATAAGTCATTGACGTGAATGGCGTTTTAGTGGATCTTTAAACAAAATATACCCTCATGGAGCTCAAGAATAGATCGTCAATTGGATGAGCAAGACAGCGCTGAAAAATAAATATCTGGATTTTAAGAGACGAGTAATGGACTTCGACAACAATTTCATTTTTCGCCTTTGGATATCAAGTGAGCTTTGTTTCTAATATTTTACTAACTTGGTATTATATAAAACACGGAAATCAAATAGCAATTTTTTATGGATTTAACCATAGTTACTAACTATGATTTAACAAATTAACATTGAAGGAATCGAACGCCTACAAGAATGCATCACAGTGTTTACTCAAGTCGCATCTTAGTTGTCTGACAATTTACATTTACCGGTATTTTGTACTCAACTCTGCAAAGGTGTAAAATATTTGGAAATGTGACAGTGAAAAATTACTTGAAGGAAAGCTTGTTGTCTCTTTTGTGCTTTATTATTTACGGTCACTGAGGTTCTTTCGAAAAGGGTTGAATGTGAACTATCAGAAATTTATTTAACTGCATATGCTTTGTGATTGTGTGTTTCGCTTGCACGCACGCAACTGAAATAGGAAGGGTTTCTTGCCTCTTATAGCAAATATGTTGCTTGTTTCAATAACTGTTTCGCTGGAAAATATTTCTGTGAAATTTCTAGCTTTTGTAAATTTATCATGTTGTGTAATTTTCGAGCTTAGCAAATTTGCAGACATGTGTTGAAATGTGATACGGGGAGAGTTTTTGTGGTAACGCATAAGTCACGAAAATAAACAGGTCTGTTGGAAGCGTGCTTGAGTTTCGACAAAATGACCCCCAAAATCGGCAAAAGATTGTGACGCTGATGAATAATAAAGTAGCTGCTATTACCAAAACGATGGAATTACCTGGTGATAAATAACCTTGTCTTGGAGAGTAAATTTTTGATTTTCCAGAAACAATGGTCAACCTCTGAGAGTTGGGCGATTGTGATCTTTGTGTTGAATTCGCTTTCTTGTCAAATTTATAACAATCGAAAGAAAAAGAAAACTAACAAAAACAAAAACCCGGTAGCTTGGCATCATTTGACACACATGCTTCACTGTTTCGCGAGTAAACATGGAGCTGCGGTAAAATAACGCGGTAACTTGATCACTGCCCCCGCTGAATTCGATGTGCGATTTACTCGGTGCAGCCAAACTTGTACAATTACAACAAAACAACTAAAATCTCCCAAACTTTTTTCGCTGATGGTAACTTTTTATATTTGTGGTTCAAAATTAATGTTGTTTTCATGTCGTAGATTTTGTTACCGATGGCAAAATATTTTATGCTCAATCGACCATCCTGAAACTTCCTTCTGCTCTTCTTAAGAATTGTGTATCCATATTTATTTACTTTTACATGAATATTTGTTTTGCATAAAGCAAGCTAACAAAATCTGTATCTTGCTTGGTTCGCATTTGACAGCATTAATATAGAATTTTCGGTCCTATGCTTCTGTTACTGAGTGGCATATTTCTTAGGTCGCCCATCCAGATACCAACCCCGCCGAGCAATAACTTCAGCTTCCAACTTTTGTTTACAAAGCTGTCAGTGCACGCTTACACTTGTGGTGGAAAGAAGTTGCATGATCAACATGTCAGCCCAGAAGCCAATGTTTCTCGATTCCCTTTTATTTTCTTCAGTCTCTCTGGTTTCAGTACTTTGCTAGTAACCACATGTCTTCTCAAGGGGCTATTTATCTAAGACTTCTACCATGGCGCTACAATGATAGACAATTCCAAAACAATATCGTGTACTGTTAGACCTACATATTACGCAAAGACAACTGTCGACATGTCATCCCAGAAGACAATGTTTTTCACTTCCCATTTATTTTCTTCAATCTTTCTCGGCTCAGTACTTTGCAAGTAACCACATGTCTTCTCAGGCTATTTACCCAAGACTTCTACCATTTCACTACAATGATAGACAATACCAAAACAATATCGTGCACTGTTAGAGCTACATATTACGCAAGGACAACTTGAATCTCCTGGAAGACAACACACAGCTCAGTTGACATTATGGAATAAATCGCTGTGTTACTTCACTACCACACGTAAGCAATGCGTGTCAATTTTTTTAAAGAGGACAGGAATTTCTTCTTTCTGACAAATGATTAATTAATAGGCCGGTCGCCAGGTTTTTAACCTCAAGGATCTGTTTCGTCGTACGAACGTGTGTGGACCTGTGAGCCAAAGGGCCTCTGCTTGTATGACTTCTGGTATGACTTCTGGGTGACCCCCCCCCCCCCCCCAAACTTGAAAGATATTACGTGGAACGCTGCACGTACCACAGGCAACCCAGTGTACCCTCACGGAGGGTCTAGTTGATTTCACTCATCCGCTCTTTTTCGCTCTATAGCAGCAGGTACCTAGAACGCACCCAGAATAACATAATAAGACTTTTGTCACTACCTATCCAACCGCTAGTTCTTATAAACAGTTTTTAATATAAAAATTGAAGCGCAGACAGGATCAGACATATTAAAATACAATAAAAACGTTCTCTGGCTAAAAGTTTTAAAACTCCCAAGTACACGAAAGGGAAAAATACCAAAATCAACCACGTCATTGATGCTCTACGAGCCAATAACTATCCCTCCCATGTTACTTCCAATATCTTAAAGCGGAAATTTTCCAAACCACCCACACATGCCACCCCTTCGCCTGAAGAATTGGTTTGCATGTTTTTTTTAATGGGCTGCGCCTCAAGAGAACCCTAACGGTTTTGCTGTCCTTCCTTTCATCAATGGTGTTGCGCAACGGGTAACAAAAATTCTTCGAAGGCACGACATTCAAGTTGTAAATAACCCCCTCCTGACATTGCAACAAGAATTCTTTCTCCTAAATTCAGACCACCTATTAAACACCAACCCAACGTGATTTATAAAATATCCTGTGCCGATTGTGATTGGTGAGTATGTAGATGAAACCGGCCGTTGCTTTGAAACCCGCAAGAAAGAACATATTAGGACTGTAAAAACATGTGCTAATGGGTCAAGCATTGCGAAACATGCATGGTCATTCGGTCAACGTATTGATTTTAATCATTCTCGAGTTATCGACAAAAGCTCTTTTCGCATTAGAAAAACTTTGCGGGAGGCTTGGCACACCTCTGCTACCAAGCATGCTGACAATAATTCTAAGCCGATTCTTAATCAGTATAACATTCTCTTTAAATAATAGCCACCTTTTTTCTTACTTTTACTTGTTCTTCTTATTACTTTTATCTCCTTTTTTGCATATATTTCACTAATTTACAGTCCATGTTTTATCCGTGGAAGGCTGTAGATCGACAGCCCAAAGCTTATGTTCCTTTTTAAAACTTTTAGCCAGAGAACGTTTTTATTGTATTTTAATAAGTTTTTAATTTAATTGCACTCGTGTTGACACTTACTGAAAATATGTTTTGAGCGTCCCGCCTGGGAGGGCCTTTTCAAAACTGTTTTGATCTTGTTTGACCATCTTAACTACTGCGAGCCGACGAACTTGCATTTAGTATCTTCTTAACCTTGGCCTCCGGGGGAGGTGCTCTCACATATTGGCTATATAGGTATGTGCTGTGGGATAGGGTATGGTTTTTGAGGTTCTCGGTCTTTAAAAAGAGTATTATTTTTACCCCTGTTGGCATAGTGTTCTCGATGTCATCTTAGATAGCTCAAATTGCAGTACGTAAACGCCTAGCTAAATGAAAAAAACAAATTTTATGCTCGATGCTCAATTTGCAATGTTATAAAAGAAATAAAGCTGACCCGTTCACGCCATTCTTAGTTTTTGTTTTTGTTTCATTGTCGGGTTTGTGTCTTAAGTAGGCCATCAATTAGGTTTTAAAACCCTTCGAGGTACACACTTTACGTAGCGGAAATTTATATCAGTACCCCCGGGTCCTAGCCACTCTGCTATTTCGTAACAAACATCCCGTTGGTTATTTGACTTGCTGGGTGATAAATTTTCACTTATGAAACCAATACCATTTTTTAACAACAATTTCATGTCTTAATTAATTTAACTTCTTTCATAGAAGCAATTTTAATAGAAAGTAATTTTATTTCGTGAAGTCCAGAGTTTTATAATTAGTACTAATCACTTTTCAATGGCCACTGTTTGACTGTTAAATTAATACATTTCTAGCTCGTTGTAACTTCTAATTAGTACAAATTGCTTCTCGCTACCTACTATCTGTTTTTTAAATTAATACATCTCTAGTTATGTAAATTTCTTTGTTGTAACTTTGTGTGTTGTTTGTCTGTTTTGTTGTAAGCCTGATGGTTGTATTATCGTGAGCCCCCTTGATAAGCCTAGGTGCCTTTGGGGCCAACAATGGCTAATATGTTATTTAACAAAACAATTCTGTCTCCGAATTCGAATCGGCACAAGAAAGAGACCAATGTTAGGGCGCGTTCGTTCGGAATAAAAATATGTGGATTGATGATGAAAACGGTATGTTTGGCGCGTTTCAAAGCAGCAAGGATAATAAAAATATGTTTAAAATAGCATTTTAGCAGATGTTTGACAATTTTAATGTGAATCTCCGTAAAAACGAAAGATTTTAAACTTATATTCCATGTATTCTTATTCCGGAATACGGCCAATCGAACTCACCCTTAGTCGCTTCATCGCCTCCAAAAGCAACATAAATGAACCTATGGTTTTTTAACTTTCTTCATGCCTTCGCTATTCCACAATTTCATATCAAAAGTTCCATGGTCATTCGACAGACGGTTAACAAACAGATAGTCGATAATCGATGATCATTTAGCCCAATCCATTTATCTCTTAGTCTGTAAACCGTCCGGCAAATAAATTAAAGAAATAACATGTAGCTTTTTGGAACTTTAATTAGCTCAACATTTAAACTGCCCCCTGCAATGACAAACAACTGACTCGATGTTAGGAACCTGAACAACTGTCAATCTATTTCAAATAATCATCAAAATAACTGTTTTTTCAACTAAAAGCATTGCGACAGCAAGCATGCGTGCCAAAATAATTTGCATGATTTCCATTGACAAGGAAAGGCTTGTCAAAATGTTATTTTTTAACAAATTAACTAAAGTCCTAAAAATATCCAGCCAAAAAAAACCAGCCATATAAAACTTAAAAGCCTCCTTTTTGTCAAATAGATTAAAACTGAAGCCACAAAATGCTACGAAAACTCAAAGTAAAGTAAAGTAGAGTAGACTTTATTTAATGTCGATAACTCGTAACAGTAATTCAACTGACAAACCTGAGGTCGACGGTGCGCTCATTTTACTCCCCCCTCTCCATCAGTGCTCCGTTTTACGGGTATTTAAAGCTACTTAGCTACACGGAAAGGAAAGGAGTCGAAACAAGGATGCGAGATCCGGGAATCGAACTCAGGACCTCTTGCACCAAGGCCGCGCACTAACCGACTGTGCCATCCTTGCTCCTGCAAACTAACGATTGTCTTGCAGTATCTATGGTTACAACCTTCAAACACTTCAACATCCTGAGCTCTCTATTGGTTTTTTGTTGTATCAAACGCAAGAACCAATCATTAGCTAGGAAATGATTGGCTTACCAATTCTCAATGCAAGACAAAAGAAAAGGTCTGGGCTTGTGTAAGGAGAAAATAGATTGAACGTAAAGCATCAATGGAGGGGTTATAAGCGAATGGGCCTTTGAAATGTTAAATTATCAGTAGTTGTTGAAAGCCTTACTTACAAATTGCTTCCAAGACTTAACAATGGTATCGTTGAAATTCGCTGCAGTTATTTGTCTCATGTATTTCAACATTTTCGTAAACGCTGGTAGAAAGCCAACTTCCAAGACTGTCCTTGAAAAGTTGGATAAGATGGAAAGCCCATGTCAAGGTACGTTCAGAAATGTTTTCTACTTGTGTATCGAGTGGTTTAAATCTGTCGTTTTCGGTCACTGTAAAGATCTAAATAGTGAGCAGCAAACAACGTAATGTGATTTTTATGAGGAAATGCCCAATCTGACAACTGCTGTGGGGCAGATGTCTGTACAGCCATTACGACTTTGGCAATGGCGTTGGAAGAGAAGTTGGAAAATCTCTTCTCCCTCGTTGAAAACATCTCAATGTCGCTGCAGCCACCGCCAGGGCTGGGCTGCACACTGAAGTATCAAAAGCAACGCCCCGAATGAGCAGCCTATTTGTTCTAAAAAAACTGGAAAAAAACTGCCAGTATTTGTATTGAAACAAAAACTAAAAATTTCTGAAATATTCCACGGCAAGAAAACGCAGATCAAGATGGTCATTAAAAAATGACAACAACCAGTTTGAAAGTAAATTGCAGACAATTTGGAAATAATCATTCCATTCTATTCAGCTTCGCTTCGATCATCCGGTAAGAAAAAAATTGTCCTATAATACAAAAAATATATAAGGCATGCGCCAGACAATATACGTGTGGTCCGTTAAACGTGTCTCGACGAGCTGCAAAAGTAATTCCGTGTTCGAGAGGACTGGGAGCAAATGCCTGGTAATCGATCTTTTCTTTGTAACTAATATTCAACCCACCGCTCAACTGTGGTTGCCTCGGTAGCGCAGTGGTTAGAGCAGTAGTAAGAGAGTGAATTCCCCACATAGGCCTCATACCAAAAATAATCCCTCTTAAAGTGCCCCTGTGATCAAAATTTTCATATCCCATCTTTTTGCATTTTCGTGTAGAATAGGACTCTCTTACTCACCTTACGAAAGTTCAATGCTTTACGAAGACTGGAAGTACTTTTTTCCGGACCGTTTTTTTCGTGATTTCACGGCCCCCATTACTTGGCCTTGTGCCAAACTTTTTAGGAGGCTTGGCTACAAATTACTGGTAGTGACGTCAGAGGCTCAACAAGAAAACTTCACATGGCTAATTTCCAAATCGAATCTCATGGTGAAATTTGCTCTTGGTAACTAAAAGATGCCGTCAAGTCGCTGTACGGTGCAAGGCTGTAGCAATATATCAAACCATAGTGCTGGAATCTCTTTGCATCGTAGCCCTGCAAGTGAAGCTGTGCGGGATCCGTGGCTACGATTCGTTCGTACGCACCGGGCAAATTTCGCACCGCGAGGTATTTTTGTCGTCTGTTCCGAACATTTTACAGAAATCTGTTTTGAGAGAGGCCTTCACGTTGATGGATCTAAGCGGACAATCCGTTCTCATGCTATTCCGTCTGTATGGAAGAAGGGACCAGAGAAGCTATCCTCTGCACGATCGTGTAGAAAAGTACGTATGGACACATGAAATTTCTATTCCAACCATCTTACATTGTCTGCACTTTGTGATACACATGAATGTTACTGCATTCACAACTAAATGAATGTGATAAGCAGCTAGGTATAACTTCCCTCAAGTGGTTAGTATTTTCTGTTTGTTTTTAAAAGGGTGATAATGAAAGTATAAAGTTACACATACTTACTCATGCTCGGCCATGTCGCCTCGAGCCAACATGGTGGTGTAGGATTTTTTGGTTTTTGTTTTAAGACCAACTCCCGCCGTGTGTAGCACCCAACGATTTAAACAAACATCATCGAAACCGGGATGTGCAATGATGCAGTCACCTTCCCTTTCTAACTCCTCTATCTTTTCAACGCATCGATCAACTTCCATACAACATCTGCACTTTTCAGGTTTTACAACAAACTCTAGCGAGCAGTTGGAGCATTTGCACCTGAGGAAAAAGTGGGAAAATGATCTAATTAATATGACAAGGCACACAAATTTCGGTGGATAGTTCAATGCCCATATAAAGCTTACATGTCTGGAAGTGGAATTTTTTGACGTGGATGTGTAAATGTGTAGGCAGCCTTTCCACTAGTTAACTGGCCCAAAAAAACGTTCCCTGTCTACAAGCGACACAAATATAATAAAGAGCACTTCAAACCAGTTTTCCACGTCTTCTTCCCCAGAGAATCTACTCCAGAGCATCTCGTCTTCCTCTTCTCCTTGGGCTATTTGTTCCTGGTATTCAGCCGCTTCTTTCTCCGTGGCAATCGGCTCAATATTTTCGTCGTAAGGCAAGAAGTCTTCATTGGCTAAAACTAAACTGTCCTCTGAAGCCTCGGATGATTGTTCTGGACTACGTTCACTAGATTCACTGGTATAATCGGACATTTCGACCTCAGAGACGCTAGCCATAATGAAATTCTCATACAAATCTCATTAAAAACAATTCGAATGTTGAGCCTCTGACAATCTGCTTTTCAATTGCGGGCTCATTTGGAACGAAGGTCGGTAATGGCGGCCAAATTTTAAGACACTTTGGAACCGAAAATTATTATGTTAGAGTGTTTGTTGTCAACGTTCTTTGTCAATTATACGTAGTAATCAACCCAACGATTTCTGCTGTAGCAGAACAAGGGCGAAAAAAAGATATGAATTTTCGTCCAAGGGGCACTTTAAGTTATAATTAATTTTAGACACTGTTCAAAGTTCTTCTAGGATGTTACTAGCGCGATGCGTGGACAGTCCAGCGACTTTTTCACAACCAGCTAAGACGAATTGGCGTGAAAGTGGCAAGAAGTCATTTTATATTATTTGATTTTCAAGAGACGTTTCATCACAAATCACAACTGCAACAAAACCGAGTCCAGTGGCTGTGTAGGCGTTCTCCGTTTAGTAAACGGTCGATGCCATTTTCGCGACACTTGGAAAAATTTTCAGTTATCAGCAAATTTTTCTCTACTGAATTGAAGAAAAAGGAAAGTATGTAAATAACCACCCAGAATCGAACCCCGAACCTCTGTTTTCTAATTTCCCTCTTATACCACTACACTACAAGATTGATCCGCCAAATTTCCCCAAAATTTAATTATAAAACTTGACTTTCTTAAATGTTGATGATAGAGTTGCTCCAAACAACAAAAAAAAGCTAATCACAAGCAAACCAGTGTGAATATGAACAATTAAGTAAGCCATTTCTACCTTGTCCAGGCTTACACTAAAGCAGATATACCATCGTCCATTCTCAAAGATTGGCTACCAATAATGGCATCGACCGTTAAAAATGGCATCGACCCTTTACGAAATGGATATCAGCCACTCGCGGTAGGCGTGCTTTATAATTGTTCGCCTATTTCTTTGCCGTTCTTTACAAAATAACAAAATGAAAAGGCCACATTCTCCTCCATTCAGAGCCACATTAAATTTTCGAAAATTTAAAGTGGCTCTCAACCCTACCTTCAGAAAGGTTATGATTAAAAAAAAATTGGTAACAGGACATCGTGTCGTCCAATTCAGTCGTGATTAACAAATCGGACTCCCGCTACGCGGTCGTCTGATTTTATTAATCACTCGTATGAGGGAGACCTGGGGAGAGCAGCATGAAGTGAAGACGTGCTTAGCTATTCTCACTGCATAATTAATTAGCTCATGGCAGAAGTTTTCATTATGCGTTCGAATTCCCCCGTTTCCGCGCACGCTTATTGCGGTGTTGATGCTTTGCGGTCTTAGAATATATATTTTATCGCCCTGCCCCAAACGTGGCTATTTTAACCCTACTCCGGGACGACGGCCAGCTTTCGCTTCTGTTCCTTGCACAGTCAACCACCACCAGGATAGATGGCAGAACATCGTCTTCTCCCTCCACCCGATCCCATCGCTGCTCCAATCGTGGAGCACGCTGCCGTTGAGCCACCGCCAGTTGTAGAAGAACCGCCTGCTGTTGATCCGGTTCTCACACCGCCCCCGACTCCAGTTCTAGTGGCGGACCCGGCCCCGGCCCCGGCTGTCGAAACTGTGGAAGAGGTAATTTTCCTAGCAATATTGTTGGTCCTTAACCGTGTTTTACCCGCTGCCTGTAGCTTTAGTGCCTACGTTTGTCTCCGGTTCATTTATATTTTTTTTCTCGGTTCTTTTGTTTGGGTTTATTCTGGTAAACCTGTATACCCCTTTGAAGCTATTGTTTTCATCCTCCGTATTGTTTTCGGGCTTTTGTTTCCTCGCATGCCTCGGTGGCCTTCTGTTGCGTTTTTCAGCTTCCGCAATCTAGGCTCGTTTTGTTTTCGGCTAGCATTGTTCGGGTGTTTCTTCGTCTCCCGGTGTGGGTGAATTCCGCTAGTCTAGGCTATTTGTTGTTTCTTGGCGTTTCTTGCGGCGTACCACCGGTTTAGGCAATTGCGAGGACGTTACTGAGGTATTCAACCAGTGAAGGCAACGTGTTGTTGCATGGCTGTTATTGTATTCCGCTGGTGAGGGCGACCTGTTGTTTTGGGGCTTTTTTCTCGAATTCCACTGGTGAGGACAACCTGTTGTTGTTGCATGACCGCTGTTCAAGGCAACGTATCGTTGGGTAAACTATTTTCGTATACCACCGGTGAAGGCAACGTGTTGTTGTGTGACTGTTTGCGTGTACCACCGGTGAGGGCAACGTGTTGCATGACTGTTTTCCGTGTACCACCGGTGAAGGCAACGTCTTGTTGCGTGTTTTCTTTGCGTTTTCCGTTGATGAGGATAGCGTGTTATTGCGTAACTGTTTTTGCGAGTACCACTGGTGAGTGAAGGCAACATATCGTTGCGTGATTGTTTTTCGTTTTCCACCGGTGAAGGCAACGCGTTGTTGCGCTTCTGTTTTCGCGGGTACCACCGGTGAAGGCAACATGTTGTTGCGTGACTTTTTTGTGTATGCCACCGGTAAAGGCGACGTGTTGTTGCATGGCTGCTTTGCGTATACAACTGGTGAAAACAACGTCTTGTACTTGCGTACACAGCTGGTGAGGCAACGTGCTGTTGCGTGACTGTTTCTGTATGGTAGTAGTACGGGCAACGCGTTGTTGAGCGACCGTTTTTGCGTGTACCTCTGGTAGAGGCAATCTATTGTTGTGTTATACCATTATGGAAGGTATTACGTGTTGCGGGATATTGTTTATGAAAAGTAAATTTGAATTTTAGGTCATATTGGTTTAGGCTGTTTATTTTGTCATAAGCCGCTGCCCGTATTAAGATCCTTGAGGACAAGGTTAACTCGTTGGAGCAGCTGAAGACTTTGGAAAGTTCAGAGTCAGCTCTCGCAGCCTTGCGTCGACATATCAGTCGTCCTACCGCGATGTTCGACAAATATGAGGCCCTTAATCTGGCAAGAAACGGACGAGTATGCAGCTGCTCTTGATGAGATCAGAGCCAGAACGGATGCCTTGGATCCTCCCGGATGCCTCCTCCTCCCCCCTCTGGCTATGGATCCATTGCGCGTAGACCGTCTCCTTACCTGCCTCAGCAAAGAACTCAGTGCTTTCGGTGCTTTAAATGGGGGCATGTTGCCCGTTCATGCCGTAATAACCCGGTGAGACGTCAAAGTGGTCGGGGACAAGCCGGGCGTTTTTAGTTCCTAGACCTGGCTTTTGACACAGTTTGTGTTGTATTTTCAAATAAATTGTTATTTTCATTAGCCTTGTTTCTTTCGTTCCCTTTCTCGTTCTCCCACATTCGCTTTCTTCGTTGACCTTGGGCTGATCTGCTCTGTGTCTCAATTTCGGACCTAGTTCGGAGCTCGGGGTGAACGAAGGGGTGGGTTCCCTGCTTGTTTCCTTTTTCGGTTTTCACGGGACTTTTTCCTTTGTTCCCCTTTTTAGGACCCTGCTTTTTTCCATGCCAAGGTTGTTGCAGTTGCCGCAAATTCGTCAAAGGGTGATATTCCCCTATGTGG
>NC_090888.1:22660526-22663026 GCF_036669925.1 Montipora capricornis | reverse complement strand
TGGAATGGAGTTTTCGGTAAATTCAAATGGAACTAGTCTGTGAGCGAGGTAGCCAAATTTAGGCTGTCGGTATCATTCAGGGTGAATAAGTTTCATGGTGTTTTTTAGGCCCTGCTATTGTAGACTTGGAAAATCCATGATAGCGTTGGATCGATGGTAGCTCTTCCGTGCTGACTGCATTTATTTGCACCACCTCCCAAGCTATATCACATTACGCCTAGTTAACGTGCAATTACATGCAGCTGCAGATGCTCATAGAATGCAATAAAAGGAAGTGTGGAGACATAATTATACTTTTAAGAAATTACCTTATGTGTTTTAGCACATTTTGTTTAATACGTTGGTCAGCGGTGTGTTAATTTATGCCATATCTGAGAACTCTGCTGCTTGATGTATCCGCCATTTTCGTTAAGGTACGTGTTCAAACTACTAGATATCTATCAGTCACTTAATTGTTCCACAAAATGTGAATTTTATAAACATTTTAGTTTTGTGTACTCTTAATTGTGAATGAATCAGTTTTACAAACTTTGTTTGGATTGCAAAATAAGTAAAATAAGTAAAACACAATCTAGAGTACAAACAAACAAAAAAAACAGTCCATTTCTGTCGTGGCAATCAAAAGCTGGAAATATCTTTAACCTTCTTCATAAAAAACTCTAGTATTTTTTAAAACTTGCTCTCCTTTATGCAACAAAAAATTTCTGCTTCTCGGTCTTCTTTCTGGTAATTCACCTTTTATCTATTTAGAACTTAAATCGTACTTAGTGTTACCAGAAAACAAATTAAATCAGCTCGCATAAATCTTCTTTAAGATGTTTTAGAAATCGGCCTTTCAGTTCGATCTATTACTGAGTAAATAAAATAATAGATTTATTTAAATTCTCTATTTACGTACTCAGCTTGCGCTTGCCATTCAGATTAAATAGAAAAGGACAAGCGCCAGTGCATAATACATTAATTAAAATGCTGCATGTGATAAGGACGAAGAACATCTTGTGTCCCCAAAGGACACAAGCTCTTGGCTGGCTTTGTTGGAAGCAGCCAAAGTTCGAAATCATCAGGCAGTCTTGGATGTTGCCAAAAGAGTTGACGAAAATCATATACCAAACATCGCAGACCACCGAAAATGTAAAGAGACTGAGAATCTATTAGGCGAAAAAGAAAACGGACAGTTGACGAAGAATCCAATCCCACAAAAGGCAATGCAGGAGACCCTCTACAGAAAGGAGAGTATATGATCCTGTATGCATTTTCTGTAAGAAGATTAAATTCATAAAAAATCCAAAGTCAAGGGACAAAGTCAACTTTTTCATTACATCAGAGACGAAGTAATTCCACATAAGAAGGTCCTACCAGTTGCCCAGATTACCGAGAAGCTGGAAGCATTCATGTCTAGCAAGGGTGAAGCTCTAAAAACTGCCACAAAGAAGAACATCCGCTTGAATCAGAACTAGGCAATTCTATCCATATTTCCCAAATGATTCCGGAAAGGTGCTGTTAGTTCCTGATAGCGTATCGTTTAAGGATGTTGTCCTTGATAATGATAATCTCCGTAAAGAGGTAGCAATCTGGAAGGTGAAGCTAACTGATGCCACCAAGATAACAGACCAAGCCTCTTCACAGATCCGCGAAGTCATAAAAGAGATATGAAACCTACTGCCTGGCCTTGCCACCCATCTGATCTGTCAAATGCCATCGAAATGCCTACCCAGCTGCATCGTTTTCTAGTTGGACTTCTAACTGGAAATCCTCAGCCTGAAAATCCATCAGAGAGAGTGTCAAATCTCATCCAATCATTTGGTCAAGACCTAATATATGGTGTCACATGCGGTCAGCATAAACCTCCCAAGCATGTGCTCCTTCCTTATGCTATCAAAGCATTAACTGGAAACACAGAGATAATCAGGATACTTAACAAGTCTGGCCATGGGATGTCATATACCCAGCTTGAGGAAAATGACACCGCTTTGTGTCTACAAAAGTTGGCATCAGGTCTGGATGAAAAAGTGTCACTTCCCGCCGCCATTAAGCCTCACGTCTTCACAAACCTCGCCTGGGACAACATAGACAGAATTGAAGAGACATTGTCAGGGAAAGGAACATCCCACCGTGTCAACGAAATCGCTGTACAGCCTAGAGTCTTCGGTCCTGACCCACCGCCCAAAGACCGACCACGCATTGACAAAAGGAAACAGAGGACTTTGAGCACAGAACATCGATCCCAACTTGACGTTTATGTTGCTGGCTCTCGTGTGGGACCACATCCTCTCAAAACCAAGGAAGACTATGCTGGTGAAGCCAGCAAAGCTGCGAGAAATGCAGAGCAGAAAAACATGCTATAGATCCTTGCTAGACAACTCAATTCAGAAGACCAAAAGATGCCTAGTTGGACCGGATTTAACATTCAAACAAGGGATCAAGTTCAAGTAACACCAGATGTCGTAGAGTATACATATCTCCCGACAATAAATGCTCCAGCAACAGAATTAACAACGGC
>NC_090888.1:22653026-22655526 GCF_036669925.1 Montipora capricornis | reverse complement strand
GCCACTAGAGAACATTGACACAGAGACTGTAGCAGAGCCATTGGTAGATATCTTCAGCCGTCTAGGAGTACCAGAAGAAATCTTGAGTGATCTGGGTACGCAGTTTGTTTCTGACTGTATGAGAGAAGTCACCCGACTACTAAGCATTAAAAAGCTTACAACAACACCCTATCACCCGATGTGTAACGGTTTGACAGAGAAGTTCAATGGAACAATGAAATCTATGCTGAAGAGACTGTGTAGTGAGCAGCCAAGACAGTGGCATCGCTACATAAACCCGCTGTTGTTTTCTTATCGTGAAGTTCCCCAAGAGTCCACTGGTTTTTCACCGTTTGAGCTGTTATATGGAAGAGTTGTTAGAGGACCAATGGCTATACCCAAACAGCTGTGGACGAAAGAAGTTGACGAGCCTGAGGTAAAGAACAGTTACCAGTACGTTTTTGAATTACGAGAAGATATCCTTGAACTAGCCCATATTGAACTGGAGAAAGCCCAGCAGAAAGGAAAGCATTATTACGAGCGCAAGTCTAAAGTTAGGAATTTCCAGTCAGGAAAGAAAGTGCTTATACTGCTACCTACCGACCATACCAAGCTACTTATGCAGTGGAAGGGTCCCTTTGAAGTTAGTTCTGTGGTAGGTCTCAATGACTACAAAGTGAAAGTGAGAGGCAAGGAGAAAGTTTACCACGCTAACCTTCTTAAAAAGTACTTTGAGGGAGAGGAGACTACACGCGAAGGAGCTGTAGCTGGTGGAGTAGGCGCTTCGTGTGTAGACGATGCTGTCGACTGCGCAGCTGAAGCTGATGAAGCAGAGGGAGAAAACGTTGCTTTTTTAGAGCTTGGTGGATATGTAGCCAAAGAATCGATCGAGAATGTTGAAACCGGACCAAATCTGACGGATGAACAACGGAATGAATTTCTCGATCTGGCTAAATTTGTTTACTGAAGCTCCAGGGGCCACAGATCTCGTTCAGCATCATATTAAACTCATTTCAGACGAGCCGGTTAGACCTTACCCAGTACCTTCCAGTATCAGAGAAAAACTGAAAACAGATATTTCCGACATGATCAAAGTGGGAGTTATTAGAGAGTCCAGTTCTCCGTATGCATCACCTGTGGTTGTAGTGAAGAAAAAAGACAACACAAACCGTGTGTGCGTTGATTATCGGAAATTAAATAAACTAACTGTATTTGATCCCGAGCCTATGCCAACCGCCGAACATTTGTTTCAGAAGCTTAGTGGAGACAAGTTCTACTCAAAAATTGACCTTAGAGAGGGATATTGGCAGATAACAATACCAGAGGAGGGCATACAGAAAACGACGTTCGTAACACCTGACGGGTCGTACGAGTTCCTGAAGATGCCGTTTGGAATGATCAACTCGGCAGCAACACTGAAGCGTGCAATGAAGAAGTTGCTAGAAGATGTAGCCAATGTTGATCTCTACTGGGATGATATATTGGTTCACACCCGTACGTGGGAAGAACATATTGGAGCCCTAAGAGAGTTATTTTCGCGCCTTGTACAAGCGCGGTTCACTATTAGACCTACTAAGTGCCTGTGCGGTGTAAACAAAGTGGATTTCCTAGGCCATCGTCTGGAGCAAGGAATGATTGGTCTACATCAGGATAACGTGGAGAAAATTAAAGATGCCCCCCAAGGCCAAGCACAAAGAAACAGGTGCGATCTTTTATGGGTCTAGCAGGATACTATAGAGATTTTATCCCCAACTTTGCAGCGATCGCAGTGCCCTTGTCTGATCTCACACGGAAAGGCCAACCTAATAAAGTTGAGTGGGGTGAAGCACAAGAGAAAGCCTACCAAACAATCTAGTCTTACCTAACAAGTGAGCCTATTTTACGACTTCCCAATCCAGCTAAAACTTATTTCTTAAGGACGGACGCCTCCAACAGTGGAATCGGCGCAGTATTAATGCAGAAACATGATGAGAAGTTGTTTCCCGTTTGCTACGCAAGCAAGAAATTGACAGGTACAGAAAGGAACTACTTCACAATTGAGAAGGAATGTCTAGCGATTGTATGGGATATCAAGAGATTTCATCTTTATTTGTACGGAGTTTCTTTTGTTCTTCAGACGGACCATGAACCCTTAAAGTATATGAACAGTGCTAAGTTTGCTAACGGACGTCTTCTCCGTTGGGCTATGTTTCTGCAAAGTTATTCATTCACAGTTGAATCCATTAAGGGCTCAGAGAACGTTGGAGCAGATTACTTCAGGTGTGCTCAGGAATAAGTTTATTGACATTGAACTGCCCCTTATTTAGCATTTTTTCTTGTTTAGGTTAAATTTAGGAAATTTCTTCTAGAAGGGGGTTATGTTACGAAAAATAGCATTGCGTGACTAGCGTTACTTTCTAGAAGCTTCGCGAGAGTTCGTAGTTTGTTTATTTTTAGGTTCGTTGGTAAGCGTTTCTAAATCGGTGTGTTCTGTAATCTTTCTATAATTAGATTGATTCCTATTTTAGAAAGTTCTGGAAGC
>NC_090888.1:22620526-22643026 GCF_036669925.1 Montipora capricornis | reverse complement strand
ATGATGGAAACGTCTGATTATTGGACTGAAGAGGAGAAACTGCTCGACATTGCCTGCAAAGAAGCGTTGGCCATTGAAAAAGTCTTGCGAGCATTTCAAGATCAAGTCCGTAATAAGCGTATTGATGTTATGGTCGACAACCAGACGGTCATTCATGCATGGAACAATCAAGAAAAGCAGAAGTCGTGCGCTGAATGACACGCTGAAACGTTTATTTTCTACTACTATCGGCCTAAATGTCCTTCTTCGCCTGGTTTATGTCCCTACGCACGAAAACCCTGCAGACGCACCGTCTCGTAGACTCTCATACGGTGATTACACATTGTCGCCTCGCTTGTGGGAGGTGATTGAACAGACGTTTGGCAAGGCCCAGGGGCACACGTGTGACCTCATGGCACTCGATTCGAATGCGATGCGAGACCGATCGGGGGTATGTCTACCTCACTGTATCTTATTAACACGCATTCCGAGTCGTTGAAAACCCCTTATTACGATAACAAATTTTCACTTTATTTTAATGTAGAACAAAAAAATTGTCAGTTTCAATTGGCTTCATTCTTTCAAACACCTAGCCCCTTTGTGCAAAAATCACATCCTTTGCAGTTATGATGCAAAGCAGAAACCAACTTTGAAAAGAGTCCCACAAAGGAACTACTACTAACCATGGGCAATCTGTAAAGATTGTTACTCTGTCCATTTAACATTTTGTTATTACAATAACAGTACTGTAATGTAAATGTAAATGCTTTCTTTATAGTGGAAGTACACTTAGCTACCAAGCTAGTTTACAGGCACTCCACTGTTGGCAAGGTGAAAGTAACACTTCAAACTTAACAGAAACATAGTTAAGAACCCCAACGGGCGGGAGTCAACCAGTTGGCTATTTACAAAGCGTGGTGGAGTTGAATCAGGGACAACCGGAAACAAATCCAAACCAGAGGTTGGAAGGGGACTTGAACCCGGGTCAGCCGCATGCAGGCCCAACGCCCTAACCACTGGACCACACTGCCTCCCCACTCTGAAGTTTGTATCTTACATTAGAGCTGTATTCATTTTGATATTTAATTACTGGTATGAGTAAACATTGCAACCTTTCTATACAAGTTAAGGTGCAACACATTTAAAGCCTTAAACCTCCACAAAAAAACAAACAAACAAACAAACAAACAATTAGCTACAGCAGCAAAAAAATTAAAAAAGGACTAAGAAATAGATAAGGACCAACCAAGTGTTGCACAGTTGACATTCTACTATTTCGTCCCATCAACAAAATTGCCCCAGTTGAACCAATCGATTCAGGGTCATAAGGATGCCTTGATTTTAACATCATTGGTCGACACAGTTCTTTTAAAGAAAGTTGGAGCTCCTTTCTTCCAGTCATTTGACAATTTTGACCATCTGAATTCTCTTAGATCTTGAGGAGATGTTAACTTCAACACAAAGTAAAAATTTCTTTCCGACCAATCTTTGGCATTCCTTCTTTGGTGCGATTAACAAGTCGTTGCTGCAGCTTTTTTATCTTACAGGCCACACGAGTGATTATGTAATGTTATGAATGAGAACGAGGCGTAATTAAAGGCTAATTTCAATACTTTTAAGGTCAGATGTTGACTATCTCAGAACTGCTTTGTGTTCGTAACGTATAATAACCTGGGAATTAAAAAATGATAATACAACTTTAGTTAATTAGTTACATGCAATGTGTTTTTCCCCTGAAGACTTTCAGGAGCCATTATCTTTCTCTCAGTAGAACAGCTTTATTTGAAAGTGTATTTATTTAATATCTGGCTGCAAAAATGGTAAACGTGGATGTATGGTACTAAGTTTGTTATGGAATTAAATGCTTTTAGTCCCTTTCATTTTTCTTAAAGCTGTTCCTCCAAGTTGCACACGTAGTTTGCTCTTGTGATAAGTTTTGATTCGTTGTGATTGAAGTGTTTAGTACTGCCTGGTGAATTATCTTCATTACCATTACCAACAAGAAGGTTGCTAGTAGAATTCGCAACTAATCTTATGATTTGCATCATAGGGTATTGTGCAGTCGCTTTTTTTTCACAAGAATGTTGTACTCGATACTTGCAAGCATCACAAATAGCTAGGGGTTTAGCCTTCCATTGCCGGCTATTGTTTGGCTGCACATCAGTCTCTCAAACATTCTTACGAAATGGTCAGCTTAACATTTGTTTCATCGCACTTTGCCGCACAGACGGCAACAATTCACAAAACACTTTTAGGCTTATCCCTGCAAAACTTTATTTAACAGCGAGGCAATACACAAATCTTTCCATTTAGGATAAATGCGTCAGGATAAATTTCCCACGCAAAACGAAAAGTTGCAATCTGCGCGGCCGATAGCAATGCTTATCCAAAATTAATTAGCGACGGTGATATTTGAGAAGCGGAACACAAAAACACGACTAGTACCTTCCCTTGCAATTGGTCTTTTTCCTGATTTAAACAATAATTACAAAAAATTCGCATAATGCCGTTGGCAATTTACAAAAAAAGGTACTGCACATGACCATATTTATAGCATGCGAATAGCCTCTGAAATCAAGATTTTTATTCACCTCACTTCAACAATTTTCTCCTTAGTCTCCATTCAAAAATATTAAACAAAACAATATTAATTTAACCCCTTATAGACAGTCAGGTGAGCTTATGTGTGATGCTGAAAAAGGCCGATGGCAATGCTGAGAGATGTCTGGCCCGTGCAACAGAAATACCAAAATTAATTCGCTACGGTAACTTGAGAAGCGGAACACTAAAAGACGACTAGTATCTTCCGTTGCAATAGGTCTTCTTCCTGGTTTATTTCCAGTCGGCTCTTCGAAGGTGTTTGGTCAAGTATTTTAATTTTACACATGTACCGATTGCCCTTACGTAACAAAATCTTTTAGGTTAAACTAGTCGAATTGTGTATCTTGCGGGTCCCTTTGCGACCCAAATTTTTGCCGCATGATATGTCTGTTAGACAAGGATAGCGATAGTAATAAAATGGCGACCGTTGATGTAGTATTTATCACTTGATATAAGTTATCACGATCTGACTTCACTGTGTGAGGTTCTCTGATTGGGAGGAAAAAAAGACAATTGCGGAAATTTCCGCCCAATCAGAAAATCAGAATTTAATTCGCTCTGGAACTCGTCCGTTAAAGGTATGTTCCTAGGGGCTCTTCTCGCCTTACTTGAAAACTTTACGCCAATCCCGATTCACGTCCCGTCTCGACTGACTGCCCCTGGGTCTCCGAGGATGGATTTAAATCTGCCGTGGCGAAGACAAGAAGACAATTTCTGTACTCCATTTCTCTCAATGCTCAAAACCTAAAATCCCGTAAATGCGTGTTCCAAAGTCTAGTCCAAAGTGTTAAGTCTACAATTCCATAATCGTGATTTCAGTTTGGAGTAACTTGGTACCATACGCTTCACAACAACTTGAAATCTCGTTAAAAAAAGCTTAAATCCAACAGTCCAGTCCGGCTTTAAATCGCCACAACTCTCTCTATCATCGATTCAAATCTCAATGAAAGCCACAAGATGAATTTTCCCGCGTTTTGAAAATAAGCGGGAAAATATTCTCTCGATGGTATGGCTATCATGGGAATTGTTGGTGGTATAATAAGGGGTGTCAAGGTTATCTATTCATCTTGGCGTTTCGCAACCTCTAACACAACTTGAGTCACTTGCTTAATATTGTTAATTTTTCTTTATTTTACAGTGCGATGTCCGAAGATTTGAAGACTTTGCTCGACGCTCAAAAAGAAGCCATCCTCTCTTCCATAAACGAAAGAATTAGTGGCCTTCAAGAGACAATTCTTAAACAGCAAGAAGACTTGGCTTGTAAGTTCGAAGCAGAGGAAGGATCATATCAGTTTAAAAGAAGGATTCTGGGGATTCTGCAAGAACAAAAGGAGCCTTAAAAGAAGGACGCTTCTCCTCAAGATCTCAAGACCTCTGTTTTAGATGTGGTAAACGTGGACATTGGGCCGATAGCTGCCCCAGAAGCACAAGTTCTTCAAATACAGGAACTTCTGGAAAATGAGCAGTATCCTTTTGAATTTGAAGAATTTTCACATTCAAGTTTTGTTCAAGGCAAACTGCGCTAATGCATTGATTTTTGGCGCAGCATTAATTGTTCCGATTTTATTTTGGATATGATCGATAATGGCTACAAAATTCGTTTTGAGAATGCCCCTACTGGCTTTAGCTTTAAAAACAAAGGCTCTACAAGACAAACATAGTGATTTCGTAAGCCAATCTATTTTGGAGCTCCATGACCTTGGGTGCATCAAAGAATTTTCTAATCCCCCCGAGTTTTGCAATCCTTTGCATGTAGCCGTTCAGTCTTCCGGAAAGTTGCGTCTAATTTTGGATCTTTCGCACTTAAATACCATGGTTGTCAAAAAGTCTTTCAAGTACGAAGACCTAAGAACCGTTCTTCAAATTTTTGACAAAGGAACGGTTGCTTTTTCGTTTGATTTAAAATCAGCCTACAATCGTATAGATATTTGAGAAGAGCATGTGAAATATTTGTCTTTCAAATGGTCCTTTGGATCGGGGAAATTTCCTTATTTTGCCTTCAAAATGTTGCCTTTTGGCCTATCTTCAGCGCCTTATATTTTTTTCTTAAGTCATGAGGCAGTTACTCAAACACTGGAGAGGCAAGGATTATTCAGTTTTGTTCTTCTGGATGATGGTATTGGGGGGGCCTATTCCCTTGAACAAGCGTATGCGCTAAGTAGATCTGTTCGCGGTGATGTCATTGCCTCTAGTTTCACCATTAGTGAGGAGAAATCTAATTGGAATCCTCGTCTCGAGGTCTGTTTCCTTGGATACATTTTGAACTTCGAGTCTGGAATGATCTACGTTTCCGAGCTTAGAATGGATAAATTGAAGTCATCTCTTGCCTATACAGCTTCAGCCAATTCAATTCGAATTCGTACAGGAGCCTCTATTGTTTGTCAAATTATCCCCATGGGAACCGCAGTTGGGAACATTGTTCGTTTAATGACAAGACATTGTTATTGTGCAATTGGGGAAATAGATTTTTTTTGGGACCAGGTAGTTCCTATCTCCCCTGGGGTTAGAGAAGAATTGTTGTTTTGGTCTTCCAATGTTAATTTTCTGCATGGTAAATCTATGGCCCCGTCCACACGTATCCGGAAATTTGTGAAAACGCAATTTTTTTTTTTACGAATACGGCTTGCGTCCACACGTATCCAGCGTATTTTCCGGCCGTATCCGGAAATTTTTGAAAACGCTCTCCAGAGTGGAAATTTTTTTATCCGATACGAATACGTATACGTCTGGACGGTCGTATCCGCAAATTTGCGAATACGCTTCCGTCATTCTCTTGGATCCAGTCTTCACGGCGAGCATTAAACAAACATGACATACAGCAAGGTTGTGTCTTCTTTGTTAATTGCTCTGATTTATATTTTGATGTCTTGCGTTCAGATAAATGTAGCTGTGATAAATTTACACAACCAATACTTTTACTTTCGTGACCGTCAGCAGTAGTTCAACTTCATCATTGGTCCATTTATATGTATCAGCATACTTTTTTCTTGACTTTTTCAGAAGATTTAGACATTTTTTTGAGTGATAAACTACAAGCTTCGAAAGTTTACACCATGCAGTAGCTATGTCGCGGAAGAAATGACGCCCAAATCGCAATTATACGCATGCTCATTTCAGGATTCTCTCCGGCAAAAGAACTGGGCACTAGAGCAAATCAGAAAATTTCCGGATACAATCGGATACGTGTGGACGGCTGAAAACGATTCGAATACGCTGCGTGTGGACGCGAAAATTTTCGCATCTGCAAAAAAATATTTGCGGAAAAAAATTTTCCGGATACGTGTGGACATGGCCTATGTCTCCAAAATGCAATACAGTTGGTATCGTTTATTCCGATGCTAGTGATTCAGGTTTTGGAGGTTACCTGGTGTAATGTGGAAAAGAGAGAGTGTCTGGGTCTTGGTGTGTAGACCAAATGTCAGGACTTTCTACTTTACGCGAAATTTTGGCATTTTTAAAATTTGTCCTTCTTTCTCTTGTTTCTAAATTATCAGGCTCATCAACCACATGGTTTACTGATAATCAGAATGTTCCTCGCATTTTAACGTGTGGGAGCGGGAAAACCCTTTTGCAGAGTGAAGCTCTAGATATTTATCATATTTGTGTTAACAATGAGATTTCTATTGAAATGGAATGGATTCCTCGCAACCTAAATGATCAAGCAGATTATTTAAGTCGCTTATTTGATCCTGATGAGTGGGGTTTATCTTTAGATTCTTTCAGATTTGTTGACAATGTTTGGGGTCCCCATACTGTGGACCGTTTTGCCAATTTTTTGAATAATAAGCTTCTACGGTTCAACTCTAGGTTTTGGAATCCTGATTCGGAGATTATTGATTGCTTTGTTTTGAATTGGCAAGGAGAGGATAATTATGTCTGTCCGCCTATTTCGCTTTTTCCAAAAGTAATTCTTCATATGAAAAACTGTGGTGCTTTTGATACATTGATTGTTCCGCTTTGGCGGTCAGCCCCTTTTGGCCTATGCTTACAGTTGATGGTGTTAATTTCAAAGACTTTGTTGTTAGTTTTATGGATATTCCAACTTCTAAAGAGTTCTGAACCCCAGGTTTTTTTTAATAGTATTTTTGGTAATGAAGACCTTTCCTTTCGAGTTCTAGCTTTAAGAGTTAAGTTTTAGGTTAAGTCCTTTAGTCTTGTTTATTAGTTTACATCTTCCATTCGTTTTTCATTAAATTTAATTGCTTCTCTTTTTTTTTTTTTTTTTTTGCATGCTTTCTTTGTATCTCTTGGGCGTCGTGCGGTCTCTGGTCGAACACTCCGCATCCAAATGGGTCTTGTGTCATATTATTGCGCACTCGGGGCATTATGAAGACATTTAAGAGAGATGAATTTTTCTGCGTTTTGAAAATAAGCGGGAAAATATTCTCTCGATGGTATGTCTATCATGGGAATTGTTGGTGGTATAATAAGGGGTGTCATCTTGGCGTTTTGCAACCGCTAACACAATTACACCGTTTTGTGTTTTTTGTCTCTTTTCAGGTGATCTTGACGAGGTGCGTTTTCCGTTGGTCTCAGACATAGAGTTCTTGGCTTCTCTAGCAGATTCGTGTATTTTCATTTTTCACGGGGCCTTTTGTTTGCTTAAGGACCATCTATGCTTGTTTGTTAAGGGACCTTCTGTGCCCGTACATGAAGGGACCATCTGTGCCCGTTTGTTAAGGAACCATCTGTGCCCGTTCATGAAGGGACCATCTGTGCCCATATGTTAAGGGACCATCTGTGCCCATTTTTTTTCGACCCCTATGTGGCAAGATTTTCAAGATTCCACCCCCGCTCGTCTTCTAAGTATAGCCGAGGATGTTAAACAGACAGTCTTCGCGTCCACGCTGGGCTAATTCTAATGGTCTCAACTATTTGCCTTCTAATCCTTTCCATGTTGCCATGCACTTACAAGTAATTTTGCAAAGTGCCTCTTCTGCTTCTCCTATCAACAGCGTTGTTTACAGTATAGATTGGATCCATGGGTTAGCTGGTTTTCAGAAAGTGTCCTCTCATTGTTTGGTCCAGTCCATGATGGGTGCATCCAAACGTGTTTTAGCTAAGCCCAAGAACAGGAAAGAACCGTTTACGCCTGAGATGCTCCAGCAGTTGGCAGAAAGTCTTAAATATAAGTCTTGTGTTGCTAGTTGTAGAACACTCGCATTATGTTTGATTGGTTTTGCTGGTTTTCTGCGCTTCAGTGAGCTATGCAGCGTGCGTGCCTGTGACGTTAGTCTGTACTCTTCTCATTGTGCTCTGTTTCTAGAATCTTCAAAGACAGATCAGCTAAGAGAAAGAGCCTGGATAAATATCGCTGGAACAGACAAAGATACCTGTCCTGTTGCTGCTCTCGAGCAATACTTAATCGCAGCCGAAATCAAGCTGGATGAAGACCTTCCCTTGTTTCGTGCACTGGCTCCTCCGAGAAGTTCCGCGAAGGTTCGACAGCACGGTTTTCCTACTACAGAGCTAGAGAAATTGTCAAGGAAGCTTTTAAGGACATTACGGATGTATCCAAGATCAGTTTTCATGGTTTGCGAAGTGGTTGTGCCTCTGCTGCAGCCAATGCGGGGATCCCTGATCGTTTATTCAAGCGTCACGGCCGTTGGGCAAGTGAGAATGCAAAACACTGCTATGTCAAGGACAATCTGGACTCTTTATTGTCAGTTACCCGAACATTAGGCATTTGATAACCGAGCCCAGCAGGTTTTAAGGGATGTGGTCCATAGGGCTGGGATTTTTCCCCTAAGGTTGCGTTGCGAGTATGTCGGGGTTTTTTCATCCTATGGATACTCGTTCACTCCCTTCAATTCAGTTATTTCATTTACTTTGTAAATCATCTTAACGCTTATTAAACTCTGTTAGCGGTCTCTGGTCGAACACGCCGCATCCAAATGGGTCTTGTGTCATATGATTGCGCACGCGGGGCATTATGAAGACATTTAAGAGAGAGTAGCAGTTCGTCATGATTCTACACTCGAGCTGAACAAAAAACTATCAAAAACGAAACCAAAAACCCTAATGATCGCTTCTCGAGAGAACAGACACAGCCGGAACTGTTCTGTGCCTGCTTCATACATCCCTGAAAAAAGTACCGTAGCACAATGGTGCTTAACCGTAGCTCTTCGCCGAGAAACTAATCTTATCCAAAAGGCCGAGAAGCGATCAGGATACGGGATATTTAGGTTTAAAAAAATGTAGAAATACCGTATATTTAACAAGGGGGGTGGGAATGAGGAGATACGGGACATTTTTTAAAAACAGGAATGCATTGCATACATGTGGTAGTGCAGTAACTTGACAGTCTTTTTTTTCCATAACTGTCAAGTGAGCTGCGTTTTGTTTTTCAGGAGATTTAGGCAGCGTTTACACGAACGCTTTTTCATTTGTAACCACATTTTTTTTGATGCAGTTACACCTTCTGTTTACACGACACCGGTCGAGACTGTCGCCGAAACCGTGTCCGGATTTGAAACCGCTGCCAAGTCCAAAAGTGGAGCGTTTTCAAAACGATGCGGTTTCGTCTGTCGTGCAAACAGCGAAACCGCATCGATTTGAATACGGTTACTATTTTGGTGCGAAATTTGCATTGTTCCATTCAAAATAGTGAATTTAGCCCGTAGTGTACCACTCGCTTATACCATCACGACTTGGATTTTCTGGCGAAAACGGTTCCGTGTAAACACTTCCAAACCGCGTCGATTTTGACGTGGTTTCGAAGTCATGAAACCGTGTCGTCGATGTGAAACCGCGTTCGTGTAAACGCTGCCTTAAGTTGTCCTTGCGTAATATGTGGCTCTAATAGCACACGTTATTGTTTTGGTATCGTACATCATTACAGTGCCATAGTAGATGTCTTTGCTAAATACCTCTTGAGAAGACACGAGGTTCAGTGAAATACTAAACCCAGAAAGACTGAAGAAAGTAAAAGAAAATCGAGAAACACTGGCATCAAGGCTGACATGTTGATTATTTACAAATTCTTTTTAACCACGAGCTTAAGCGTGTACTCTGAGCTTCTGACAGCTTTCCAAGACAACAGTCCACTGAAGTTAAGCCCTGCCCACCGAAGTTAGTATCTGGATATACGACTTGCTGTCAGGAACATATATACAAACGAAAATTCTATTTTAACGCTCAAAAATGCGAACAAAGCAAGCTACAGATTTTGTTAGCCTGGTTGATGCAAAACAAATATTGACGCCAAAATTAATAAATATTGATTTATAGTTTTTAATAAGAGCAGATGGAAGTGCAGAGCAGAAGTGTCGATCGAGAATAAAGCAATTTGCCATCAGCAACAAAATTTGCGAGGTGAAAACATGATAAATTTTATGCCACGAATATAACAACTTACCATCAGCGAAAAACATTCTCGATTTTTGTTGCATTCAATTTTCCTATCGTACTTTTGGTTGTACGAGTAAATAGCAAAATCGAAAGTAACATCGCTTTTAGCGGCCTCCTGTGATCAAGTTACCTCGCGTGTTTAATACTAACAACTCACGAAACAAAGAATGCATCTGTGACAAAATGACGGCAAGACACCGGTGTCATAACAATATGTGCGGTCACAAATCGTTGGTCAGTTAAAGGTAAGCCCCCGCGAATGGAGTTAGTAGGGAGCTTTAAGCAACGACAACGGCGACAGCAACGAGAACGTCACAAATTTGCATATTTAGTGGGTAAAAACAATAACTTGCCCGCCCTGCACGTGCGTTTTTCACTTTTGTCCATTTCTTTGCTGTCGTCAGCAAAACTAGAACGTGAAATAGCCCAATTTGAGGTTTTATGAACAATGTCATTACTTGAGGATAAATTTTCATTTTCTACCCTAAATTGAGCGCCGTTCCTACCAGCGTCATTTTTGAGGAACTACCGCACCTTTGTCATATTAAAAACGTTGAAATAGTCACGAAGCGATTACATTAACGCAAATTTATATTTTGAGATGACGTTCTCGTTGCCGTCGCCGTTGTCGTTGCTTCAGCTCCCTAATACTTGGATGGGGGACCGCTGCGAAGTCCCCATGAATGCGAAGGCGATTGCTAATGCAAACTTGATTTCATTTTTTTACTTTGTTTGGCCGTTGAAGGCTATTTTCTTATTTTATTTTTACGTCAAAACGACTGGACAGACTCGTTCCCAAGAAATATTAGAGTATTCGTTCTGTACAAAATACTTCTATTGACGTATTCGGTGCATGCAAAATAGGGAGCTTAAGCAACGACAACGGCGACGGCAACGACAACGTCATCTCAAAATATAAATTTGCGTTATTTTAATCGCTTCCTGACTATTTCAACGTTTTTAATATGACAAGGGTGTGGTAATTCCTCAAAGATGACACCAGTCGGAACGGCACTCAATTTTAGGAGAGAAAATGAAAATTTATCCTCAAGTGCTGACGTTCTTCATAAAACCAAAAACTTGGCTATTTCACGTTGTTGTTTTGCTGTCGACGGCAACGAAATGGACAAAAGTGAAAAACGCACGTGCAGGGCGTGCACAGCTATTGTTTTTTCCCTCTAAATATGCAAATTTGTGACGTTCTCGTTGCCGTCGCCGTTGTCGTTGCTTAAGTTCCCTATAGCAACGACGACGGGAACGGCAACGAGAACGTCATGCAAAAACATAAATTCACGTTATTGCGATCACTTCTCGACTATTCCAAGCCTTTTAATATGACAAAGGTGTTGCAGTCCCTCAGGAATGAAACCGTTACGAGCGGCGCTTAATTTAGGGAAGAAAAATGAAAATTTATCTCCAGGTGCTGACGTTCTCCACAACACCTCAAACTTGGTAATTTCACGTTGTTGCTTTGCTGACGACGGCAAAGAAATGGACAAAAGTGAAAAACGCACGTGCAGAGCGTGAGAAGCTATTGTTTTTGCCCACTAAATATGCAAATTTGTGACGTTCTCGTTGACGTCGCCGTTGTCGTTGCTAAAGCTCCCTATTAATGTTCATAGTGGAACACACGAGAACGAAGCAGGATCTAGAAATAGCATAGAAAATTCTCCTTACCTTTAAAGCTTGCCGCTCTCAAAGAAAAAGCATCTGTCCACTTTATCAAATAGTTTAATACTGCGTGAATCATCGAAGGCAATTAAAACAGCCAAGCGTACAAAATCCAAAACAGTGAAACTTAAATAACATCTTTAAAGAACCCAATAGTAATTACAATTTGAGGCGAGCAGATTTCTCTATACCAAGGTATGAGACAGTCACCTACGGCAAGCACTCTATTAGATATCTTGGGCCTAGGCTATGGATAAAACTAACCAAGAGTATCAGGGACGTTACAACCCTAATGTCGTTCAAAGGCAAGATACGCCAACTTAATATAGGTGAACTTTTAGATGATGGCTGCGCAGGCTGTAGCCTCTGTTCATTTTGATTTCTGTATGTTTTTGCTATTAAGCCTGAAACTAGATAACTGTTGATATTTTACCTATTATTGTATATAGTTTTTAGGTTGTAAATTTTGCCTTAATTGGTGTCCCGAAATTAGTAAGGGATTTCTTTTCCATGGCTAGAGGGCTTTTGACACTCTTAATAAAGTTTCTACTACTACTACTACTACTACTACTACTACTACTACTACTACTACTACTATTCAGAGTCAGTTGTCAATAGCCAGCGAATAGTAATCATGCTAAAATTAGAAACCATAAAAACAACTTTGTCAGTTCAAGGTCAAAGAAAGGAACTTTATAGGAACTTTATTTAAGTGCCTAATGTTCTAGCGCCGTAGTGCACTAATCAGGGACACTGTAAATTGAAATTAACAAGTTAACCCATATCAAATCGAATTTTGGTTTTTTGGTGCTCGCTTCGGCAGCACGTATACTAAAGAAGAGTTTCATTGATGTCCTTTATTCCACTTTATCTCTGAAAACAAGATAATTCACATTTGGACGTATTTCATTGAAACACACCAGGTTGGCTTGGTACAAGAATCGGCAAACTACGGCAATGCAACCAAGAAAGGACGAACTTCAAACACGATCTGCTCCAACACTTAAAGAACGTTTGGGTGCTTTAAACAAACTTCACTTGAAAACACAAGCTAGTGAGATTTCCCTCCAATTTTACGAAAACTCATTGCGAATACGCGCTTATCACATAAGGGCAAAATATTCTTGTCACTGTGGAGGCACAATGGAAAAAAGTTGGGCAAACGGATTAAAAAAGCACATGTTCGCTCGCATTTTAGAGCAAAACAAACAAATCAACTTTTTCTTTATGTCCAAAAGAGTACAGAGAATTGTTATTTAATTCCAGTTGACAATAATAATTCGATTTTTATTCCTGAACAAAGGAAGAACCGATTAAACCACCTTTTAAAAATACGCATCCACTTGACATAACGCATCCGTAAAAATAACAAATGGTCTAGGGGCCGACCATTCGACCATTTCACTCTTGAGGAGGGGGGGGAGGGTTATGGTTGAGAAAAAAATTTCCTGCAAGCGCTTGTTGGAAGAAAAAAAATGCATGCAGCACAAATGAAACGACACTTTTTTGAGGAAAAAAATCCTGCAGAGAAATGAGGAGAGAAAAAAAATATCCTGCAGAGCATTTAGGAGGGAAAAATATCCTGCCCACCAGGTTGCTAGAAAAAAAAAATTTGCTGACCAGAAATCACTCAGCGCACCCCCCCCCCACCCCCCTCCCCCTCAAGAGTTGAATGGTCGGCCCCTTAGTGCCCAAGGAAAGGATTGTGTGCTAAGTGTGAGCTATTACTGGTATTCTGTTTTGTCGTTGTCGTTCTCTTTCGGTCAGTCCTTTCCTTTCTGTTCTAGACATAGGTACTCCAGGCATCATGTAACCTTATCAGAGCTTCTAAAGATATGCCAAAAATTGCAATACAGGGAAAAAAACAGCTGTAAGCAAATTAAAAATAGACACTCAGCCTTAAGTTTACCTCCCGCCGATGCATGATTTGAATAACTGCGTAGCCACCAGTGTGGACCACAGACATCATGATATGTCAAACTGGATTGAAACCAGTGAAAAATGCAGAAATCTTCCAGAAACATCTTCCAAACCGTTTTCCATCTGAACACGAAAAGCACGTTTATATATAGTATGGCAGTGTAACCGCGTCGAGCCACAGAAAGCGTGCGAAAAATAAAGCCTCGCTTATATTCAGGTGAGTTAACCTGGGTTGAGCCTGCAATCCAATCGAAAACCAGTACCTGGTCAGTGGTCAATTTCAAAAAAACAGCTGACCTCGGTGACCCCTAAGCTTGAGCCCGCGATGGGGTTACGTGATACTGGTCAGCGGATACCTTGTTTTAACAGGTGTCAATTAATCAAAAGATGGATGTCCAATATCAAAGATGTATGCTGTAAACTATCATGATACTGATAATTGGACACCCACGTGACTTGCACGTCAATTACGCGCTCTTTAAGATGATTCTTCAGAAATAAAAGCTAATGATGAAACTTTCCCTGAATGTTCTCTACCAAGCAATGTTTCGAAAAATACAATAGAAATGATAGATCACGATTCTCGTTTAAGAGATGTGATGGGCCAATCATACCCCATTTATGCCTGTACTCCTGCTAATCACGCGCGTTATTCATCGGTCCACGTTACATTTTGCAGTAGCTTGAAATATAGTTTATAAAAGTAATACTCGGGAAAAAACTTGACAAGTAGAAAGTGTCGAGCATATAAAACAATATCATATAAAATTTGTGGAAACATCACACTATTTAAAACGACGTGGACGTATTAAAAGCGTCCGTAGAGTCATTATTTTCCCGGGTCATAATTTGCATCACAGAGTAACGGTTTCGTGCACTCTTTCACCTATATCTTTTTTTCCTTCCGATAAAGTTTTTTAGTTGTTATTTTAATTAAGAAATCTAATATGTACACTATAATTATGCAATAAAAATATAGGCCACCATGCTCGTTTAAAATAAAACGAACATTTATTTCGCTATCGAGCTTAGCTTGAGGGAAATTTCTTTCGCTGTGTACGTGCTCGCGCTAATTTGCACGCGCTAATGACGCCAAAATCGTGCGCAGTAGGCTAGGGATGCGCAATGCAATACTGAGGAATCACCTTAATGGTTTCCTTTCCACTGTTTTCTAACGTTTTCAAATTTGTGAAAAGCTTTACAGACGTTTTCGCTCAAAGAAAGTCATCAAAAGACATTTTTAATTCCTAAATTCGATTAATTCGTAATTGGGCCTCGTGTCGTACAATTCAGGGAGTAATCGTGCACAGGAAAAGACATTTTGGTCAAATGTGATGCATAGGTTCTGATTTCCAAATACATATGGGTTATTGACCAAGTTTTTTCGGTCAAGATGGCTGGATATTGACCTCGTTCCTTTTTTGCGAGTTTATGGACCTTGACAGCTGGTAAAAATAATTATTAACAATCAATAGATTTTTTAAACAAGGAGCTTTGTAGCTATGGTTATTTCATCAACGACTAGACACTTAAATAAACTTCCTTTCCTTTCCTTTCCTTTCCTAGATTTTTGGCTGCACTATTTGGCTACTCAAAACCGATACCGTAGGCTTTTGAACTTGATGGGAGGCAATAAAAACGTCAACGCTCAATATGTTCTAACGAGTATCTATGGTTACTTTACCGACCTTCAAACACCTCAACATCCTGAGCTTGCTATTAGTTTTTTGGTTGTAACAAACGCAAGAACCAATCATTAGCTAGGAAATGATTGGTTCAGCAATTCTCAACGCAAGAAAAAAGAAAAGCTCTGGGCTTGTGTAAGGAGAAAATAGATTTAACGTAACGCATCGATGGAAGGGATTATAAACGAATGGGTTCCTGAAAGGTTAAATTATCAGTAGTTGTTAAAAGCCTTACTTGCCGCATGCTTCCAAGACTTAACAATGGTATCGTTGAAATTCGCTGCAGTTATTTGTCTTGTGTATTTCACCATTTTCGTGAACGCTGGTAGAAAGCCAACATGCAAGACTGTTCTTAAAAAGTTGGATAAGATGGAAAGCTTATGTCAAGGCACGTCCAGAAATGTTTTCTACTTGTGTATCGAATTAATGGTTTAAATCTGTTGTTTTCGGTCATTGTAAATATCTAAATAGTGAGCAGCACACAACGTTATGTGATTTCTATGTGCAGGTGCCCAATCTGACAACTGTAATGGGACAGATGCCTGTACAGCCATAAAGACTTTGGGAATGAAGTTGGAAGAGAAGTTGGAAAATCTCTACTCCCTGGTTGAAAACATCTCAATGTCGCTCCAGCCCCCGCCAGGTAAACTTGGAGTAAAACATCTCATTGGCTCTTCAGTCTATCGTTTCTTTGTTCCTCTTTTTTAACGACTGCTTTATATGAGTTGTATTTTCTTCAGTTACAGCCTCTTCTTGCAAGGAACTGTATGACAAAGGGTAAGTTAACAGTTTAATCTTTTTGACATTTTATTTTCACCATCAGTTCTATTAAGACCTAAGACACTTATGAAGTGGGAAGGCACTGAGAAGCTTCTCTAATATAATGTCCCGGCCAGAAACCACTGATCGATTTGGCTAGAAACCACTGATCGATTTTTGTCATGGGCGCAGTGTTTTGTCCTTTTTCCAATGTATGGGATTAAAGTTGGGATCAGATCATGAATGGTTCAAAAATAACGATTTGCATTCTTAAACCTCTCCAATGGAAGCTCAGTTCACTGACTTCGAATTGACAAGCAATGATGCACAGTAGCGTTGTATGATAAAACATGAAATATCTTTTTTCATTCTTCAGTTTGCTAGAAAATAAAGCCTACATGCTGCCGACTGACATTGGAAACATCCCTGTGTATTGTCACGTGACTACCGACGTTGGCGAATACGGTGGTGGAGGATGGAAACTGGACATGAAAATTGATGGTAACAAGGTATGACAAAGATAAAAGCAACAATCCAGCTTTATTTGGTCTCTTACATCACACCCATTGACATTTGTGAATTTCTCTCCCTCATTTCACAGACTAATTTTTGGTTATGATTTCCCCTCAACTCACCATCCACACACACAGTATTTTCCCCACACTTACCCACTTTACTAGAGATTATTATTTCAGTTAGTGGAGAGAAACCCCTTCTTGTAGGGGGATTCTTGCTGCAGCACCATAATCATGCCACAAAGGTTGCTAGTCTACTTTTTTTTGTTTTTTTTACTTTATACAACTACCCATTGACATTTGACGTAATTAAAGGACGTTTAGTTTGTTAAGGAAAAAAGGTAGATGTCACATAGTTGTCATTGTTCAGTTGCTTGTCAAAGTTTTAAAATCTTGTCTTTTGTCTTTGCAGCGAACCTTTCACTACGACGCCGACTTCTGGGAAAACAACAAAGAGTTCAACCTTCCTGGAGGAGAGACTGGGTTTGACTCACAAGAGACTAAGTTACCGACCTACTGGGAGACACCCTTCTCCAAGATCTGTCTCGGTATGAAGTACAGCCAACAGATCAAGTACATCGTCATCAACAAGCAGGCCGACTCTCTGTACTCACTGATCGCTGACGGCCAACACCGCGCCACCTCACTGAGCCGTGAAAAATGGAAGTCGCTGCTTGGTTCAAAGGGCTCCTTACAGCCACACTGTAATACGCAAGGCTTCAGAGCTGTTTTCACTAATTCTGGCTGGGCTAAAGCTAGAAGCAGTATCGTTGCTAATCAGGAAAATGATTGCAACAGCTGTGGCTCCAGAATTGGGTTTGGTACAGAAGGAGCCCATGATGACTCTAACACATGTGGAAACAAGGCAACCCACTCACCAGATAATGGAGACGAACACGTCAAAGCCTTTGGATACATCTTAGTGCAGTGAGAAGAATGGCCTCTTCGCCTTTAAAGCGAAACATGGTCTGCTTTTTAGTGAACTGCCAAAAGGTGCAGCAGTTTTTGTGTGTAGATTTTCTGAGAAAAGGACTGCTGTAAAACAAAGAAAACATGGTGGTAGGATTAAATAGTATTTCTAACTTATTTTATTTTGCTTTGTATCAGTTGTTAAGTAAACTTGGCACTTCTGGGAGAACGCAATCTCATATATAATAACTACAATTTGCTGGGCTGCACACAGAAGCAACGCCCCGAATGAGCAGCCTATTTGTTATAAAAAACTGGAAAAAACTGCCAGTATTTGTGTTGACACAGAAACTAAAAATTTCTTCATTCTTTGAACGAATTATTCTGAAATATTTGACGACAAGAAAACGCTGATCAAGATGGTCATTAGAAAATGACAACAACCAGTTTGAAAGTAAATTGCAGACAATTTGTAAATGGTCATTCCATTCTATTCAGCTTCGCTTCGATCAGCCGATTAGAAAAAAATTGTCCTATAATACAACAAATAGATGAGGCAGGCGCCAGTTATAATCGACTTTATTCTCGGGAAATTGAAACAAAGCGAATACGGGCTACAAGCCAGACAATATACGTGTGGTCCGTTAAACGTGTCTCGGCGATCTGCAAAAGTAATTCCGTGTCCAAGAGGGCTGGGAGCAAATGCCTGGTAATCGATCTTTTCTTTGTAGCTAATATTCGACCCACTCAACTGTGGTTGCCTCGGTAGCGCAGTGGTTAGAGCAATGGTAAGAGAGTGAATTCCCCACATAAGCTTCATAGCAAAAATAATCCCTCTTAAGGTATAATTAATTTTAGACATTGTTCAAAGTTCTTGTAGGATGTTACTAGCGCGATGCGTGCACAGTCAAGCGACTTTTTCGCAACTAGCTGAGACGAATTGGCGGGAAAATGACAAGAATTCATTTTTTATTCTTTGATTTTCAAGAGACGTTTCATTAGAAATCACAACTGCAACAACAACAACAACGAGTACAGTGGCTGTGTAGGCGTTGTCCGTTTCGTAAACGGTCGATGCCATTTTCGCGACAATTTTCAGCTTTCAGCAAATTTTTCTCTATTGAATTGAAGAAAAAGGAAAATAAGTAACCACCCAGAAGCGAACACCGAACCTCTGCTTCCTAATTTCCCTCTTATACCACTACTCTACAAGATTGATCCGCCAAATTTTCCCAAAATTTAATTATAAAACTTGAGTTCCTAAATGTTAATGATCGAGCTACCCCAAACAACAAGTAAAAGTTAACCGAAAGCAAACCAGTGTGAATATGAACACTTAAGCATTTTGCTGAGTGCATTTTAACTCCATCAACAAATTAGAACCCATTCCTACCTTGCCCAGGTCTAAATAAAGCAGATATAGCATCGTCCATTCTCAAAGAGTTGGTTGCCAATAATGGCATCGACCCTTTACGAAACGGAAATCAGCCACGCGCAGTAGGCGTGTGTTATAATTCCTCGTCTTTTTCTTTGCCGTTCTTTACAAAGCAACAAAATAAAAAGGCCATATTCTCCTCCATTCTGAGCCACAACAAATTTTCGAAAATTTAAGGTGATTCTTCAGAAATAAAAGTTACCGATGAATTTTTTTGAAACTTTCCCTGAATGTTCTCTACCAAGCAATGTTTCGAAAAATACAATAAAAATAATAGATCACCATTCTTGTTTGAGATGGCATCGGCCAATCTTACCCCATTTATGCCTGTACTCCTGCTAATCACGCGCGTTATTCATCGGTCCACGTTACATTTTGCGGGAGCTCGAAACATAGTTTATAAAAGCAATACTCGGGAAAAAACTTGACAAGTAAAAAGTGTCGAGCATATAGAACAATATCATATAAAATTTGTGGAAACATGACACTATTTAAAACGACGTGGACGCAAAGCGTTCGTAGAGTCGTTATTTTCGCGGGTCATAATTTGCATCACAGAGTAACGGTCTCGTGCACTCTTTCACCTATATCTTTTTTTCCTTCGGATAAAATTTTTTATTATTTCATTTTAATTAAGGAGGCTAATATGTACACTATTATTATGCGGTAAAAAATATAGGCCACCATGCTCGTTTAAAAGAAAACGAACATTTATTTCGCTATCGAGCTTAGCTTGAGGGAAATTTCTTTCGTTGTGTACGTGCTCGCGCTAATGACGCGAAATCGTGCGCAGTAGGCTAGGGATGCGCAATGCAATACTGAGGAATCACCTTAATGGTTCCTTTACACTGTTTTCTAAAGTTTTAAACTTGTGAAAAGCGTTACAGACGTTTTCGCTCAAACAAAGTCCTCAAAAGAGACTTATAATTCCTATAAATACGATGAATTCGTAATTGGGCCTCGTGTCGTGCAATTCAGGGAATGATCGTGCACAGGAAAATAAACATATTTTGGTCAAATGTGATGCATAGGTTCTGATTTCCAAATACATATGGGTTATTGACCAAGTTTTTTCGGTCAAGATGGCTGGATATTGACCTCGTCCTTTTTTGCGAGTTTATGGACCTTGACAGCTGGTAAAAATAATTTTAACAATCAATAGATTTTGTAAACAAGGAATTTTGTAGCTATAGTTATTTCACCAACGACTAGACACTTAAATAAGTTCCTTTCCTTTCCTTTTCTTTCCTAGCTTTTTAGCTGCACTATTTAGCTACTCAAAACAGAACGATACCGTAGGCTTTTGAACTGACTTGATGGGAGGTAATAACAACTTCAACGCTCAATATTTTCTAACGAATATCTATGGTTACTGTACCGACCTTGAAACACTTCAACATCCTGAGCTTGCTATTGCATTTTTTGGTTGTAACAAACGCAAGAACGAAATCATTAGCTAGGAAATTGCATTGCACATAACTATTTACATAACTTACATTACAATAGTTAACTACTTCACTAAACATAATAAACGGGACCTACAATATAACACAACTTATTCACACTCACTCAAATACACACACTTACGAAGACGTTTACATAACAAAATCACACCTATTTGAGCCCGCTATATTCTAAATTATTCAACTACCTCTAGTATTTATATTACCCACTTTTTCCTAAACATATCTAAATTCTTATTTTTTGTACAGATATATTTTTCAGTCTCATACTTTAATTTGACTTTTGATTGAAAACCTCGTATACTTGGAAGTCTTTATTCCTTCTACACATCCATAGAGAAATATTTCCTATAACTAACAGATAGTTAAGTAAGGGAAGTTCTGGTGTTAGAAGACCAATTAATATATCCTTCAATTAAGATGTATCTGCTGTTTTGTCAAAGATAAGTAATGTAATTCGAAATCTTTCCAGAAAGAAATTAAAATAAGAGCAATCATAAAAGAAATGCTGCAGAAAGAACATAGATCATCTGCAATGTACCCGATTTTGTATTGTTCTGAATTCGTATAGAATATAGAGTTCAATACTTTGAACTGAAGGGCCTTGGCATATGGCTCAAAAGCAAACTGAATAGAGAAGAGAAAAAGCTGTTTTCAGTGCCTCATCACACTTCACTTTTCTCGTGTTATTTGGAAAGCAAAGCCTTTTTACGGACAGAAAGAGAGTAATGGTCTTTTGATTTCTTTTTAGTGACATGAATTTGGACTACCATGTGAAAAAAGCATTTTTTCCGTCCCATTCACGTTGCCATTGATTTTCTGTTTCTGTATTTGAATGCGTTTCCTAATAAAAATATCAACTGCATTCTTTCTGCGACACCGTGTGAAAATGGTGCGTCTTTTTTTAAATTGTTAACTCCCCTTACATTATACATCAGAAATACGCAGAGCACCACTAAAGGCGCTCTGATTTCAATTTTGTCTCATTCCTCAACTAAGGGAACTTAAAAGAATGCCAATTTGGCCAAATGATATTTTCAATTTCTCCTACAAATTTGCCCGTGATAAAACTGCCCGGCTAACTTACTATAGTACGCGACTACCGCCATAGCGTTCCAATAACTGCGCTTTTTACGATCCGGAATACGCCAGAGAACCGCTAAAAACGCTCTGATTTCAATTTTATGCTCATTCCCAGTAAGGAAACTTAAAAGAATGCCAATTTGGCCAAATTATATTTTCGATTTCTCCCACAAATTTGCCCGTCATAAAACTGCCCGGTGAATAACGTACTATAGTACGCGGCTCTAGCCATTAGAGTTCGAATAAATAGTGCTTTTACGATCCGAAATACGCCGAGAACCGCTAAAAACGCGCTGATTCTCAACTTCACTGCTCATTCCTCAGTAAGGAAAACTTAAAAAGAATGCCAATTGGGCCAAATTATATTTTCGATTTTTCCCACAAATTTGCTCGTCATAAAAACTGCCCGGTGAATTACTATAGTACGCTGCTCCAGCCATAGAGTTCCAATAAAAGTGCTTTTACGATCTGAAATACGCCAGAGAACCGCTAAAAAACGGGCTGATTTCAACTTTATACTCATTCCTCAGTAAGGGAACTTAAAAGAATGACAATTGGGCCAAACTATTATTTTCGATTTCTCCCATAAATTTGCCCGTCATAAAACATGCCCGGTGGAATAACGGACTATAGTACGCGACTCCAGGCATAGCGTTCCATAACTGTGCTTTTACGATCCGAAAAAACGCTCTGATTTCAATTTGGTGCTCGTTCTCAGTAAGGGAACTTAAAAGAATGCCAATTTTGCCAAATTATATTTTCGATTTCTCCTACAAATTTGCCCGTCATAAAATGCCCGGTGAATAACGTACTTTATTAAATTCTTAACCTCGGATAATGCATTTGGGGTGCTCTGATTGGTTCACTCAATCTCGGTTATCAGCTCATATACCTTAGTTTGACCTTACATTGTAAATGATTGCGCTAAGCGTTGGTAAACCTAAATTTTTTTTTCGCCGGAAAGCGAAATTTTTCTGTGAATAAAGCCAAAAAGGAAAAGAACTTTTTTGTGGAAAGTCTGGATCAATTTCAACGTTAAGAAGTACGCGAAAAGGCAAGAATGTTTTGTGATGAGCTACGTCTGTCTGACCACAGGTATTACACAATGTCGCATCTTCATCAAGTTTCTC
>NC_090888.1:22613026-22615526 GCF_036669925.1 Montipora capricornis | reverse complement strand
AATTGTTGAAGATTTTTCTGCAATTGACTTTGAAACTCGCAAGAAGCGCTCTCACTGATGAAAAGGGCTTATGACGAAGGGAAAAAGGTTAGATTTGCCAGAGGGAAACTTTGGGTAGATGGAAGAGTAATTTCAGTCGTTTAGCTTACTTCCTATACCGTTAATATAAGGGTTGAATGACAGTGAAATAATTCGGAAATTTTTTTTTCTTATGTTGCGACACTCAGCAAAAAGGAAGCGCAAAGGTGAACTGCGCTATGTCCTCGTGTGTGCCGGGATTGCTTGTGCAGCACTGCACAAGAGCGACCTTTTTTGCGAAATTTGTTTATATTTTATTTTGTTTATGTACGCCATGTTTTTAATAGTAACTTTTCATGAAACATATAATTTGTCTCCCTCGAGCATTCATCGAATAAGTATTATTTTTTTTAACTCGCTCCTTTATTTTAATCATGCGGCTGTTTAGTACCAGATATAGTATGATCCACCGTCTCCTACAGTTAGATCTTTTTATACACATACTCAGTATAAATGGTGAGTGGTAAACTTATTTCTTTAAACGCAAGAGGTATTAGCAACTATCGTAAGTGCCGAGCCATACTTACCTGGCTCAGAAAACACAAACCCAGGGAGCGCTTACCATTGGAATGGAGTTTTTCGGTAAATTCAAATGGAACTAGTCTGTGAGCCGGGCAGCCAAATTTAGGCTGTCGGTATCACTCAGGGTGAATAAGTTTCATGATGTTTTTTTAAAGGTCCTGCTATTGTAGACTTGGAAAAGCCATGATAGCAGTGGGATGGATGATAGCTCCTCCGTGCTGACTGCATTTATTTGCACCACCTCCCAAGCTATATCACATTACGCCTAGTTAACGTGCAATTACATGCAGCTGCAGATGCTCATAGAATGCAATAAAAGGAAGTGTGGAGACATAATTATACTTTTAAGAAATTACCTTATGTGTTTTAGCACATTTTGTTTAATACGTTGGTCAGCGGTGTGTTAATTTATGCCATATCTGAGAACTCTGCTGCTTGATGTATCCGCCATTTTCGTTTAGGTACGTGTTCAAACTACTAGATATCTATCAGTCACTTAATTGTTCCACAAAATGTGAATTTTATAAACATTTTAGTTTTGTGTACTCTTAATTGTGAATGAATCAGTTTTACAAACTTTGTTTGGATTGCAAAATAAGTAAAATAAGTAAAACACAATCCAGAGAACAAACAAACAAAAATAGAAACAGTCCGTTTCTGTTGTGGCAACAATAGCTGGAAATATCTTTAACCTTCACAAAAAACTCTAGTATTGTTTTAAAACTTGCTCTCCTTTATGCAAAAAAAAATTTCTGCTTCTTGGTCTTCTTTCTGGTAATTCATCTTTTATCTATTTAGAACTTAAATCGTACTTAGTGTTACTAGAAAACAAATTAAATCAGCTCGCATAAATCTTCTTTAAGATGTTTTAGAAATCGGCCTTTCAGTTCGATCTATTACTGAGTAAATAAAATAATAGATTTATTTAAATTCTCTATTTACGTACAGAGCTGAGTTTGCCATTCAGATTGAATGGAAAAGGACTGTCACAAGCGCCAGTGCATAATACATTAATTAAAATGCTGCATGTGATAAGGACGAAGAACATCTTGTGTCCCCAAAGGACACAAGCTCTTGGCTGGCTTTGTTGGAAGCAGCCAAAGTTCGAAATCATCAGGCAGTCTTGGATGTTGCCAAAAGAGTGACGAAAATCATATACCAAACATCGCAGACCACCGAAAATGTAAAGAGACTGAGAATCTATAGGCGAAAAAAGAAAACGGACAGTTGACGAAGAATCCAATCCCACAAAAGGCAATCCATATTTCCCAAATGATTCCGGAAAGGTGCTGTGTTAGTTCCTGATAGCGTATCGTTTAAGGATGTTGTCCTTGATAATGATAATCTCCGTAAAGAGGTAGCAATCTGGAAGATGAAGCTAACTGATGCCACAAGATAACAGACCAAGCTTCTTCACAGATCCGCGAAGTCATAAAAGAGATATGAAACCTACTGCCTGGCCTTGCCACCCATCTGATCTGTCAAATGCCGTCAAATGCCTACCCAGCTGCATCGTTTTCTAGTTGGACTTCTAACTGGAAATCCTCAGCATGAAAATCCATCAGAGAGAGTGTCAAATCTCATCCAATCATTTGGTCAAGACCTAATATATGCTGTCACATGCGGTCAGCATAAACCCCAAGCATGTGCTCCTTCCTTATGCTATCAAAACATTAACTGGAAACACAGAGATAATCAGGATACTTAACAAGTCTGGCCATGGGATGTCATATACTCAGCTTGAGGAGGAAAATGACACCGCTTTGTGTCTACAAAAGTTGGCATCAGGTCTGGATGAAAAAGTGTCACTTCCCGCCTCCATTAAGCCTCACGTCTTCACAAACCTCGCCTGGGACAACATAGACAGAATTGAAGAGACATTGTCAGGGAAAGGAACATC
>NC_090888.1:22603026-22610526 GCF_036669925.1 Montipora capricornis | reverse complement strand
AAACACATTCGAACTCGTAACATTGGGGGCCTGTCCGGGAGAGGAATTCATTTGTTTGCCGACTACAGAAACCAGGAAAGGACAATTCAAGAAGGAGTTACAGCTAAAGTAAAGAAGAACTGTACAAGAGAGTATATTGTGTTTTTGCTGTGAAATACTGCTATGGAAATGGAAAAGCTTTTTGCAGATGGGAAAAAATTCGGATTGGAGGGAGAAAAAGCTCGAGTTTGTGTAGAGAAGCAACAAAAAAGTTAACAAACAAGAAAGAAGAAGGAAGAGAGAAGAAAAAAGAAAGAAAAACGAAGACAATTGGAAAGAAGAAAGAAAGAAAGGAGAAGAAGAAAAGAAGAAAAACGAACAATTGGATTGGAAGAAGAAGAGAAAGAAAAAGAAGTAGCGGTTGAAGAAGAAGAAAAAAAGAGAGAAACGAATCTTGAGGATTAAAAGAAGAAGAAGAAGAGAAGAGAAGCAGAGAAGAGAAGAGAAGACGAGAGAAGAGAAACTAGGCGACAAGAAACGCGAACTAAGAAAATTGGAGATGGAAGCCGAGCTGTTGAAAAAGAAAGAGGCTATTGAAGCGGGCAAAAAGAGAACACGAGTTGGAGATTGCACGTTTGGCTGTGGAGAATGCTGACGGGCGTCCTGAAGAGAGAGGATAGGGCCAAGGCACCCAAGCTTCCCTCATTTGTCGATGGCAAGGACGACTTGGATGCTTATTTACAAAGATTTGAAAGATTTGCAGCGACAGCTAAATGGGAGAAGACAGGATGGGCTTCTTCGAAAACTTAGTGCTCTTTGTCTGGACGTGCGCTAGAAGTTTATTCGCGGTTATCTGAGGAAGCAGGAAGAAGCAGCCCAAGATTATGACGAGTAAAGCTAGATTGATGAAGAGATATGACCTTACGGAGGATGGATATCGCCGTAAATTTAGAGCATCAAAGCCGGAAGTTGATGAGAGCCCAGAACAGTTTATAGTGCGACTGGAGAGATACTTGTTGGTGGTTGGAACTGTCGCACACTGAACGTTCTTTTGAAGGCCTAAAAGATCTAATTGTGAAGAACAGTTTATTGACTCTTGTCCAAAAGAGTTAGCTATTCACCTTCGTGAAAGAGCCCCGGAAACGCTTGACCAGATAGCGAAAATCGCCGATCAATACTTGGAAGCTCATGGAAAGCACTTGTTTAGCTCTGCGACCAAGAAGCCGTTAGTACAGTCCAGGGCGGAAGAAACAAAGAACGTACAGAGTGACAACAGCCCTCCAGTGTTACAAGTGTAATGCCCGCGGACACAAAGCAATTAACTGCCCCAGCTCTAGCAAGAAAGTGTTTCCTATGTGGCAAGCAAGGTCATGAAGCGAGGAACTGTCGATCAGGTGGACGGAAGTCAGGAGGCCAAGGTAAAGATGGTAACCCTGTGCAACGTGGTCAAGTTAGTGCTGGCTGTTTGGTTAAGTCACCAGATCTTAACGCTACCCCAGAGGAAGTCAAGTCGTGTATTCAAAATGATCAGCTTCTGTTAGCCTGTGGCAAGAAAGTTCCGTTGCTAAGTAATGCCTGTGTTGAACCCTTAACTGGAGTAAGAAGTAAGATGCCAGTTGTAAAAGGCAGAGTTGGAGAGAAGACTGTCGACGTTTTAAGAGATACCGGTTGCAGTGGAGTTGTAGTCAAGAAGGACCTTGTCGGCGAGGATCAGTTCACCGGAGATTTTAACGTCATGTTGCTTATTGACAACACAGCGAGGAAGGTGCCTATAGCAAGAATTTATGTTGATACGCCTTATCTTAAGGGTCATGTAGAAGCGCAGTGCAGTGCCTTCAGATCAGATCCTATCTACGACCTAATTTTGGTAATGTACGTGATGCAAGGGATGCACAGAATCCAGACCCCAGTTGGCAAGAGGCTTGTGCAGTAACTACCCGAAGTCAAGCTAAGAAAAAGGATGAACGCACGACCTTGAAGGTGCCTAGTACCCGTGAAAAACCCTGTGGAGAGAGAGAGAAGCTCAAGCAGATGCAGCGAGATGAGAGTCTGCGTAAGTACTGGGATCGAGACGGTGTGTGAAGGGTCAGGCGGAGATTTCCTTTGAAGAAAAAAATCTGGAGTACTGTACCGCCTGTACAAGCATCCTTACGTGAATGGTGGTAAACCGCTTAAACAAGTTATGGTACCTGAGAAGTTGAGAGACGCCCCATAATGGAAGTAGCTCACGGATCGATCATGGGTGGTCACATGGGCATCAAGAAAAAAACAACAGACAAGATCCAGTGCATTTTATTGGCCTGGGATTCAAGGTGACGTAACCGATTTTGCAAGTCCTGTGACGTGTGTCAGAAGACCGTAAGTAAAGGATCAGTGCCAAAGGTACCGTTAGAGAAGATGCCACTGATTGATAAACCCTTTAAGAGAGTAGCAATAGATCTTGTTGGTCCTATCAGTCCCCCGAGTGAAGAAGGACACAGATATATATTGACACTGGTAGATTTTTCGACTCGCTACCCTGAGGCTGTGCCACTAAAGAACATTGACACAGAGACTGTAGCAGAGGCATTGGTAGATATCTTCAGCCGTCTAGGAGTACCAGAAGAAATCTTGAGTGATCTGGGTACGCAGTTTGTTTCTGACTGTATGAGAGAAGTCACCCGACTACTAAGCATTAAACAGCTTACAACAACACCCTATCACCCGATGTGTAACGGTTTGAGAGAGAAGTTCAACGGAACGATGAAGTCTATGCTGAAGAGACTGTGTAGTGAGCAGCCAAGACAGTGGCATCGCTACATAAACCGCTGTTGTTTGCTTATCGTGAAGTTCCCCAAGAGTCCACTGGTTTTTCACCGTTTGAGCTGTTATATGGAAGAGAGCTGTTAGAGGACCAATGGCTATACTCAAACAGCTGTGGACGAAAGAAGTTGACGAGCCTGAGGTAAAGAACAGTTACTATACGTTTTCGAGTTACGAGAGAAGTTAGAAGATACCCTTAAACTCGCTCATAGTGAACTGGAGAAAGCCCAGTGGAAAGGAAAGCACTATTACGAACGCAAGTCTAAACTTAGGAAGTTCGAGTCAGGTGAGAAGGAAGGAAGAAGGAAGGAACTTTATTTAAGTGTCTAGTAGATTTAGCGCTGGAGCACTAATTGGGGACACTGTAAAGTGAAATTAACAATTAACACAACAATTCAAATGTTGGTTTATGAGGGGAGGGGAATACCGGAGTACCCGGAGAAAACCTCTCGGTGCAGAGTAGAGAACCAACAAACTCAACCCACATGTGACACCGAGTCGAGGAATCGAACCTGGGCCTCATTGGTGAGAGGCAAGTGCTCTCACCACTGCGCCATCCCTGCACCCCGAAAGTGCTTGTGCTACTACCTACCGACCATAACAAGCTACTTATGAAGTGGAAGGGTCCCTTTGAAGTTAGTTCTGTAGTAGGTCTCAATGACTACAAAGTGAAAGTAAAAGGCAACAAGAAAGTTTACCACGCTAACCTACTTAAAAAGTACTTTGAGCGAGAGGAGACTACAGTCGAAGGAGCAGTAGCTGGTGGAGTAGGCGCTACGTGTATAGACGATGCTGTTGACTGTGCAGCTAAAGCTGATGAAGTAGAGGGAGAAAGCGTTGATCTTTTAGAGCTTGAAGGAGATGTAGCCAAGGAATCGATCGAGGATGTTAAGACTGGACCAAATCTGACGGATGAGCAACGGAATGAATGTACTGATCTGGCTAAACAGTTCACGAATTTGTTTACTGAAGCACCAGGAGCCACAGACGTCGTCCAGCATCATATTGAACTCATTTCAGACGTGCCGGTTTGATCAAGACCTTACCCAGTACCTTACAGCGTCACAGAATCACTGAGAAAAGATATTTCCGACATGATCAAAATGGGAGTTCTTAGAGAGCACAGTTCTCCCTATGCGTCACCTGTGGTAGTAATGAAGAAAAAAGACAACACAAATCGCGTGTGCGTTGATTATCGGAAATTAAATAAACTAAGTGTATTTGATCCCGATCCTATGCCAAATGCTGAGGATTTGTTTCAGAAGCTTAGTGGAGACAAGTTCTACTCAAAAATTGACCTTAGCAAGGGATATTGGCAGATAACAATACCAGAGGAGGACATACAGAAAACGGCGTTCGTAACACCTGACGGGTCGTACGAGTTCTTGAAGATGCCGTTTGGAATGATCAACTCGGCAGCAACACTGAAGCGTGCAATGAAGAAGTTGCTAGAAGATCTAGTTGATGTTGATTTCTACTGGGATGATATATTGGTTCACACCCGTACGTGGGAAGAACATATAAGAGCCCTAAGAGAGCTGTTTTCGCGCCTTGTACAAGCGGGGTTGACTATTAGACCTACTAAGTGCCTATTCGGAGTAAACAGTGTGGATTTCCTAGGCCACCGACTGGAGCAAGGAGTGATTGGTCTACATTAGGATAACGGGGAGAAAATTAAAGATGCCCCAAGGCCAAGTACAAAGAAACAGGTGCGATTATTTATGGGTCTAGCAGGATACTACAGAGGTTTCATCCCCAACTTTGCAGCGATCGCAGTGACCTTATCTGATCTCACACGGAAAGGCCAACCCAATAAAGTTGAGTGGGGAGAGGCACAAGAAAAAGCCTACCGAACAAACAAGTCTTACCCAACAAGTGAGCCTATTCTACGACTCCCCGATCCAGCTAAAACCTATTTCTTAAGGACGGATGCCTCCAACAGTGGAATCGGTGCAGTATTAATGCAGAAACATAATGAGAAGTTGTTTCCCGTTTGCTCCGCAAGCAAGAAATTGACAGGTGCAGAAAGGAACTACTCCACAATTGAGAAAGAATGCCTAGCGATGGTATAGAGTATCAAGAGACTTCATCTTTATTGGTACGGAGTTTCTTTTGTTCTTCGGACGGACCATGAACCCTTAAAGTACATGAACTGTTCTTAGTTCGCTAACGGACGTCTTATGCGTTGGGCTATGTTTCTGCAAAGTTATTCATTCACCGTTGAAGCCATTAAGGGCTCAGAGAACGTTGGAGCACATTACTTGAGGGGATTATGTTACGAAAAATAGCATTGCGTGACTATCATTACTTTCTAGGAGCTCCGCGAGAGTTCGTAGTTTGTTTATTTTTAGGTTCGTGCGTAAACTTGTCTAAATAGGTGTCTTTTGTAATCTTTCTATAATTAGATTGTTTTCTGTTTTAAAAAGTTCTAGAACGTCAGTGTGAAAGTATATAAGTAAGCGAGTCTAAGCTATGATTTTTAACTAGTTGTCACAAGCGGAGAGGGTTGGCGTTAGCAGTGTTTAGTCAAGTGCGACAGAAGCAGTGTTAATTCAAGTTGGCGGAGGCCGTGTAAGTTTCTCGAGTACGTGCTGTTTAGAGTTTTACTTCGAGGAAACTACGTTCATTTTGGAATAAATCTTCTTGTTGTTGTTCCGACAACCCTGCGTTCAGTTTAGTTTGCCAGCTACCCATCCTCAAAAATATTCGAACACCTAACACCCTGGTTGAAAACATCTCAAATGTCGCTGCAGCCCCCGCCAGGTAAACTTGGCTTAAAACATCTCATTTACTCATCAGTCTATCGTTTCTTTTTTCCTTTTTTGTAGCAAGTGCTTTATATGAGTTGTATTTTCTTCAGTTACAGCCTCTTCTTCCAAGGAACTGTATGGCAGCGGGTAAGTTAACAGTTTAAATCTTCTTGACATTTTATTTTCACCATCAGTTCTGATAAGGCCTAAGACACTTATGAAGTGGGAAGGCACTGAGAAGCTTCTCTATGTTGGTATCGAGAATATAAATGTCCCGGCTAGAAACCACTGATCGATTTTTGTCATGGGCGCAGTGTTTTGTCCTTTTCCAATGAACGGAATTAAAGTTAGGATCAGATCATGAATGGTTCAAAAATAACGATTTGCATTCATTAAAATTAACCTCTCCAAGGAAAGCTCAGTTCACTGACTTCAAATTGATAAGCAATGATACACAGTAGCGTTGTATGATAAAACCGGAAGTATCTTTATTCATTCTTCAGTTTGCGAGAAAATAAAGCCTACACGCTGCCGACTGACATTGGAAAAATCCCTGTGTATTGTCACATGACAAGCGACGTTGGCGAATGCGGAGGTGGAGGATGGACACTGGTCATGAAAATTGATGGTAACAAGGTATGACAAAGATGAAAGCAAAGATATATGTTTATTTAGTCTCTTATATTACACCCATTGATATTTGATGTAATTAAAGGACGTTTAGCTTGTTATGGATAAAAGGCGGATGTCAAATAGTTGTTGTTGTTCAGTTGCTTGTCAAGGTTTTCAAAACTTGTCTTTTGTCTTTGCAGCGAACCTTTCACTACGACGCCGACTTCTGGGAAAACAACAAAGAGTTCAACCTTCCTGGAGGAGAGACTGGGTTTGATTCACAAGAGACTAAGTTACCGACCTACTGGGAGACACCCTTCTCCAAGATCTGTCTCGGTATGAAGTACGGCCAACAGATCAAGTACATCGTCATCAACAAGCAGGCCGACTCCCTGTACTCACTGATCGCTGACGGCCAACACCACGCCACCTCACTGAGCCGTGAAAAATGGAAGTCGCTGTTACAGCATCACTGTAATATGGAAGGCTTCAATGCTGTGGGCACTGGTATGGCTAAAGCTAGAATCGGTAACTTTGCTAATCAGCAAAATGATTGCAACAGCTGTGACTCCAGAATTGGGTTTGGTACAGGAGGAGTCCATGATGACTCTAACACATGTGCAAACGAGGCAGTCCACTCACCAGATAATGGAGACAAACACATCAAAGCCTTTGGATACATCTTAGTGCAGTGAGAAGAATGGCCTCTTCGCCTTTAAAGCGAAACATGGTCTGCTGTTTAGTTAACTGTCGATTAGTCCAGCAGTTTTTGTGGGTAGATTTTCTGACAAAAGGAGTGCTCTAAAACAAAGAAAACATGGTGGTGGGATTAGGAATTCCGAGTATCAGGAGATGCGAGGAACGTATGCGCAATAACATTAGTAGGCACCGTCCTTAAGTGAACTCCGTGAAACGCAAATTCGGCTAAACTCCTTGATTGAGTCGTAAATACACTTACATTGAAGAAAATGAATCGTTCATTAAACTGAAACGACCGTAACTGGAATCTTGAGCCGTAATTTAACTTAAGGTGATTCCCTTGTTTTGCACCCCGCATCGCGCACTGCGCATAACATTACGACTTTGGAGATGGCGGAGTTTCGCGCCGGCCATCTGAAGAAAGGCAACAAAGGTCGCTTTTGCCGTTCAAGAGCTTTTCAGCGCAATTATGATACTCGCCCCACTCCTTTCTCGGAAAATGATCATTTTGAAGCTGAAATTGTCCCTTTGCCATCCATTTATCATCGTGATGCGAAGAAACGAACACGGTTACCCCACAGTTTAAATGGTTTTATTTACTCGTAATAGGTACACGGAAAACACATTTTAAGGAGCAAAAAAGCTGGGTAGTTGAAGT
>NC_090888.1:22570526-22593026 GCF_036669925.1 Montipora capricornis | reverse complement strand
AATTATTGCTGAAAAAGATTCATTCATTTTTGTGACATAAAAAGTTACCGTCAACAGGAAAGCCCTGCAAAAACACCCCATATTTTGGCTTTAACTGCTCATATCTCAAAAACTAACTTGGTGACCCCCATTTTTTATTTCTGAAATGTAATTAGCATACCAGAATCATTTTCTGCAAAGTTTAAAAAAGTTCTGTGGAGCAGATTCAGAGCCACCTTAAATATTTGAAAATTTAAGGTAGCTTGAAATCTGCTCCACATAATTTTTTTTAACTTTGCAGAGACTTGGTCTGCTGATCACTTTTGTGCAATAAAAAATTGAGCAACTAAAGCCAAAATATAGGGTATTTTTGTAAGGCTTTGCCATTGCCATGGTAACTTGTTACATCACATAAATGACTGCATCTTGTTCAGCAATAATAATTGATGTGGCACGTGGTACGATAATATTGCTGTTACATGATAAAGTGTTGTAGTGTCAACAATCCTTCCATTAACAAGGTCTCTTGAAAGTGTTATACGGGTTTGAGCCACCTTAATGCAACTTGACCCCATACTATTCGAATATTATAGTAAGGATGTGACAGAAGACATTAATTTTTGATCAAGCTTGACGTTAGCTAGGATTCAAGTTAACTTTGCCTTAGTGCATTGTAAATAAGGTGGGAAAAGTTTCCATATTGCTAAATAAGAACCTTTTCTGCCAGTACTGTAATCAGGCTTGTGTGAAAATGTTTTCCGGTGTTCATATTCCACAATTTATTTTTTATTTGAACAGCAATGTCATTAACACCGTGGGTCCAACATCATTAGAACTTTTCCCTGCCCCGCAGTTAACCTGTGGTCACCCTGTGAATGAAACATTTTATGATCATTTGGAGGGCATAGCAAACCGGGAATATCATCCAAAATTTGTGGAAGAGGATGTGGCTTTGTTATTTAAGAAAGGTGAATTGGAAGAAATAGATTTGGGTTTGATTGAATCAAACTTAAAAAGAGCAATTGAAGAGGTAAGTCCAGCTTTAATTTTCATTTTACCAATGGTAAGGTCAACTGAACCGTGACAGACTATTTCGCTATAATAGTTGAAGGCACTACTTTGGTTTGAAGATCTGAAATGTGTCTTGTTCTTACTTCTCAGCTTTCAGTTGAGATTCATCCGCAGCCAAAGCATCCCATCAAAACTTAAGTTTACACAGTTAGTACATGAGAGTTCATCTACATTAATTTTGTTTCCTTGAACATTTCACTTTTAATTAATTGTCTAAGGGTGGAATGATGAAGTACAAAACATGACTTATTATAAGCGAACTACTAGTCTCAGTTCCTAATGATTGAGATGCACAGATCTCATAATGAATGATAACAATAACAATAATTCTCTGGATTGTTTGATTGGGGTCAACGTTTTATAGTTGTTGGGACCGGAGTTCAGGTAAGTCTCACACATCTTTATCAGAAATAATGATGTGGTCATGCAGTGTTACATAATGTACTCCTGTTGGCTTGGAAGAAATTTACTTAAGACCTATGGAACTAACTAAAAATATAATCTGTGACAAACAAGACTTTATAAGTGTTATTTAAAGATTTTGCAATGAAATCCCCCTGGCCTCCAATTGCCTCATTTTTATAGAAAATTAATGCTCATGTTAATTAACGTATTAATTTGAAATTAACACATCTTCAATTAATGCGATTTGAAGGGAATTTTGCTTCCCATTAAAGAAAATTAATGTGAATGAGCTAGGGTGTAGAATTTCAAAATGTGGGAAATTAAAGCGTCTGCTGCAGCCCCCCAGAAAAGAATTTGTTGAGAACATGAAGAAAATAAAGTTGAAGTACAGCAAACGAGTTACTAATGTCAAAGATCAGATCTGTGAAATAAAGTGCACAAATTAAATTTATTGTTTGACTAGGTGACAAGAATCTCTGGAGTGTGTCACAGATGTGGGGGGGGGGGGGGGGAGGAGTGGAATAATGGTAATTGAGGTTGTGGAAATCACACGACTTACAAAATGCAAAATGTAGTTAACAGCGCAGAAATTAATGTTGACACAAATTAACGCTTATTTGAAAAATTTGTGTTAATTTAAGTCAGAGTGCTTTAATTTTTCAAGTTCTCATTTTTTTCTCCAAATCATGCTTGAAATTTGGGGGTGTATTAAACTTACACACAAGTTTTTGCGGTACATGTATTTCACTTTAAATATTGTGTTGTTTGCTTTGCTTGTTTTGTTGCTCTTTCTGCTTGCAATGGAGGTGGTTTCCCCTTAAATGTTCGGGAGTAAGTAATTAGGAGTTGATGGAGTCTGAAATGATAATCTTGCACACATTTTGTGTATCCTGCTGATAATTATCATACACGGCATTTAGGTACTGTTTAAGCTCATGAAAGGGTAACCTAGCCTGTCCAGGTAGAATTGTTGTAACTGTGGACAGATTTGAAATTAGCCAGTATCAAAAATACCATAATACTCTTTGTTTGTCCCTCCAAAATTTTTGCATACTGTTAGCATTGTTTTCATTTTCTCTTGGGACTTACAATGGTCCCAAGAGAAACTGGAAAAAATACTCATGCAGAATTTTGGAGGAACAAACAAAGAGTAATTATGGTATTTTTGATGATGGCTAATTGCAGTCTAACTTGTATATTGCTCCTTTGATTTCCATTTCAGAGTCCCAATTCACCTGTAGTTTGCAATCACATAGGAAATTTTTGGAGAATCAGGGGCAGTACTTACCACTCCATAGAGTGTTTCAGACGAGCATTGTTCTTCTCACCAAATGATGCTGATGCTCTCCTCAATCTTGCAAAAGTCTTGTACAATTTAAATTATGTCCAAGATGCAGCATACCTAGCAAGGAGATCACTAGAAATGCAGCCGACTGAACAGAACTGTTGGTTGCAGCATTTTACTTTGGGTGAGATTTTGAGAGCTTCAGGGGAACTAGAAGAAGCAGGGGTCCATTTTAAACATGCCCTCGACCTTAACCCATCTTTTGAGTTGGCGGAGGTACATTTGCGTGAGATTGGATCACCGTCAACTTCATCTACAAATACATACACGTTCCTCATCATTGGCTTACTGGTTGTGGTGGTCTTGGCAACTGTTTACTTTATGACGTTGACAAGTGAAAACCGGAGCACAAAAAGCAGTCGAATGTCATTGTGGGTTGAAGGAAAAAGGCCAAGAAAAAGACCCATGTCATAAAATGTATGACTTGTTGTTAAATTATGGAAATTAAACAGTTCATTCCACACAGGAAAAACATTTCTTTGCATCTACAACGTTTTGTAAGAAAATAGTAAATAATGTTGGTAAATCCAACAGAATGTTGAAAGTGTTTGGATATCACTTCTTAGTCCTGCGGTGGCAGGGGGGGGTATTCTCTTTTATAGAAATTTGAAATCAGATATTTGCTTGAAATTAACTGTTTTATTAAAGAATCTCCACACAGAACTGTCTCATATTGTACCTTCATTTATGGTTATGCACCAAGGGAACTAATAACAACCTCTGTGTGTGTGTGGCCAGGTGCTCAAGTTAACCCTAAGTGGCAGAACACTTCCTGAAAGTTCCCCAATAGGGTTTTGGGATCAGGGATTTGGCTTTTTTGGAGCTCAGGATTCGGTATTCTTAAGAAAAATGGAATTGGGATTCGTGATTTCATTTATGGCGAGACGCGGGATTTAGCGTTATTACGCAGCGGGATCCGGGAAATCGCCACTTTGAAGACTCGAGAACCGGGATTTTAGACGGCCAAAAATTTAAAATAAAATCAACTTTTGCCGGCGGCAACCACCCGAAATTCAAGTGTACGGGAGTGATAGGCCTACACACCCGGGGAGGGTGGGTATTCCCTTATTGGGCTATATAGGTAAGTGCGACCCCATAGGGTATGCTTTCTTGGCCAATTTGGTATGGTTTGTGCACTCGTGTCTTGAATTGGGTTTGTTTTTTTAGAAGGAGGTACTTCTATATCACTAGGCTATAAGACCATCAACAAAAGTCCTTTTCAAATTGTCAAGCCTACCGTGTAACAGCTAAAATAGGTTTGAAACAGGGTACGGAAAATCGTAGATTTTGGTCTGAAATAAGGTAAGGGTTTCAGGAGCACACCCCCACCTAATTTTTATGTGAGAAACCCCCCCCCCTCCCCCACTTTCCCGGGCCTACACGACTCCCTAGCGCGTGTTTTAGCCTTTCAGTTTTGTAAATTGGCTCTCACGAGTATATCTTTGATTGACCACCCCCTATTGTAACATATGAGGGGTGGGTTTTTGTAGATTTTGTAGATTTTTTGAGCTATGGTTGCTCTATTAAGGTGGCTCAAGCCAGTTCACAGCTTTCAAGTAACGTTCTTATTTGAAGGTTTGGCATTACAACGCTGTATCACGTATTAGCAATGTGCTGGTACCATAAGAAACACAAATAATATTATTGCTGAACAAGATGCGGTCATTATTATGACGTAATAGGGAGCTTAAGCAACGGCGACGGCAACTGAGAGCGTCATATCAAATATAAATTCATGTTATTTTAATCGCTTCGTGACTATTTCAACCTTTTTAACAAATGCATTTGGTTCCTCAAAAATGACACTCGTCGGAACGGCACTTAATTTAGGAGAGAAAATGAAAATTTATCCTCAAGTGCTGACGTTCTTCATAAATCTCAAATTTGGCTATTCCACGTTGTTGTTTTGCTGACGACGGCAAAGAAATGGGCAAAAGTGAAAAACGCACGCCAGGGCATGCAAAACTATTGTTTTTGCCCACTAAAGGCCAGGCAAACATTTTTCGTGCAACTTCTCGCGCAAGAATGTTGCGTTGCAAGTTGAGATAGTTTGTTGCGCTTATTACCACCTTCATGCGCAACAAATTTCCGTGTTGCAAAAAGTAAAAGCGCCGTCCACTTTTTGCAACAAAAAGTTGTTGCACACTGAAGATGGTGGTAATACGCGCAACAAACTATCTCAACTTGCTACGCAACATTGTAGCGCGACAAGTTGCACGAAAAATGTTGCACGTACTACTGGGTCTTAAATATGCACATTTCTGACGTTTAATATTGTTGCCGTTGCCATTGTCGTTGCTTAAGCTCCCTATTAAGTTACCTTGGCAACAGGAAAGCCCCGCAATAACACCCTTATAATTACTTTTTCCTGGTCAAAAAACCGGAAAAAACTTTCCACTCAAAGTTCCAATTCTTCAACATAATGCAGGTAATGGCCAGAACAAAATTATTGTGGATGCGTTAAATCGCAGATTTTGACGATTGATTTAGTCTCAATATCGCCAGTAGGCAATGAACGAGCTAAACCAGATACATAGATACTATATAATTAAATTCTCAACCTCGGATAATGCATTTCGCGTGCTCTGATTGGTTCACTCAATCTCGGTTATCAGCTCATATACCTTACTTTGACCTTATGTGGTAAATGATTCCGCTAAACGTTGCTAAGTAGCCGTGCTGCACGTGCAACACGATTTTTTTTATTTTTTAACCAATCAGTGGCGTTGCCGTAGCCGTAGTCGTCATCTTTGCTTAAACTCCCTAATAGATCACAGAGGACGTCAAAATGTGGTAAGAACATTTGTGACACACTAGCTCATTTACAGGTTAGATCATGGTTATAACAGCAGCCTTTCATTATGGGAGTGGTTCACAGACAACCTTTATTAATGGAGAGAATGGAGGATGCAAGAGATAATGGATCCTGAAAACCTGACCTTATTTTGTTTTAAAACAAACCTTGTTGCTTTTTTTCTGCAATTATGCAAGCTAGCTAAAATTAGAACAGCATGATCAATTTAAATGAAAAAGGGACCAAGGTTTAGGTCCTAACAAACTTAATGCCAGCTTTCCTTTCACTCAAAGTCCACGTTTCTTATTTACACAAGTGTAAAATGGACTATTTGCCAACTGCCTCCTGTATATTTAACAATTAGACCCATAGCCCGCAAGGGCTACGGGTCAATAGCCTATGAGGCGAAGCCGAATGGGCTATTGACCCGTGGCGCTTGAGGGCGAAGGGTCTAATTGTTTTAGTATTACCCAACTAGTCGGACAGAAAAGGCAATAATAAAGTTACCAAATGCAAGTTGAAGAAATATTTATTTGGGAAATTATAAAACGAAAGAACGTATCACACTTTTCACTACTCGACTATTACTAATAGTCCTCTAGTAGTGTAGCTAATGAAAATGCAGGATTTGCATTAGTCCACTAGTTGGGTGATACTAAAATATAATATGGATAAGCCTTGTTTAAATGAATAATGATATTTTATTTACACATTCTTACAGAAACTGGAACCAGACTTGGTACTGTACATAAGTAATTGATAGGCAGTTGACTTTGCCACTTGATTCTGAAACAACTTTCAACAACAGTCACAGTAATCAGTCACACACCTTTTACTAAATGCACATTAAAAAAGCCCGAGCACCTTACAGGGGATAGAAAGGTTCATTTCCTATGCCTCAGTAAGGTCATCATTAAAGTATAAATGAATGGCAGGTAAAAAATGTTCATCATTCATGCCCAGTTTATAAAACTCTTCACTTTCATCTGATACTCCATTCTCCTCAAGTGTTTTGTCCATGTCTAAGTTTTGTCCATTGTATTTCCATGTATAGCTGGCTGCATGTGCGTTGTACTTGAGATAACGATCTTGGATTTCACTCAGTATTTCCTCAGAACAAACCTGTAAGAAAATATTAAATAGTGCATAATACTGTTCTTTCAAGTTAACAACCCCTGCATCCACTCAAAAACTATGTCGCCTTTAAACTAGCCTACGTAGCTGGCAGTATTGTTGGTGTAGAGAATGGGAAAGGAGATAGTAAATACCTTCACCTCACCCCCCCCCCCTTCCCCCCCCCCCCCCCCCGCTCTTTAATTTGCCTCTCATGCCAACAATACTGTCAGCTACTCAGGCTACCTTTAAACAAATAATTATGCTTGTCATCACTAGACTGAGCCTTCATCGTTTATTATAATTAAAAGGATCAATTCAGGTGGGGGTGGTTCAGGTGTCAATGGGTTAAGTTTGCTATTACAACAATCAATATAATATATTGATATCAAGCATTGATATCACGGTTGTAATCTAACCTCAATGGCTTGTTCTTGGGAAGTCAGTGTGTTAGTAATCCTGATCTTCCTTGTTACAGCTGAAAGCACTCCAACACAGTACGACTCATCTTTCCACCAAGGGCGTCCAAAATCATTGGCCCAGTCTGTGCGGGGACACCTTGGAGGAGTGTGTATGAAGCGCCCTCTTGGTGTGTAATAGAACTTGCATTTGGTAACAGGGTCAATGTGAGTGCGGATCTAACCAAGGACAAATTTGTGCCAATAAATTATACAACTTACTTTGGGTCCTTTTAGGGTATTTTCGAAAACAAAGATTTTTTTACGTACTGGTAGTGTTTTTTAATTGTATTTGCCTGTCCACACAAATTCCTGAAACTGATTTGAAAATGATAACCTCCACCTATACAAAATGCAATTGCACTGCATGCACTCTCTTTGGTATCATGAGCCTCTGCTGTCATCATATTCAAAAACCTCTTTTTTCACCCATCCACATAAAAATGATAAACCTCTGTTAAAAAAAAAAAAAAGTGTCTAAAACCATGTATTTGTGTGGACGGGAGGTAAAATTAGACGAAATTTGAAAATACCCAGATACAATGTACTTACATGTCAATGGCGTGTTAACTTTTTTGAGAGGACTACCAGAGTTTTGTCTTTTGGGTGTTACCTGAAGTAATTTGTACACCCAGGGGGTATCAATGCTTGATAAAAGAAGTAAACATAATTTCTAATCATCCAGTTTTATAAAATGTTAAAGAATTAAATCTATACAATACACTATTTCCAGGAAAAGATTTAATTCTCTAACACTTGATCAATTAATTAGATGGTATAAATGGCAATATTTGTTTAGCAGTTTAAAATTTTCTTTGGTTAATTAAAATTAATTTTTTCCAAATTAGTTTGTTTTTACTTTCCTTTGTTTCAGATTATGAGTCTATAGACAAAAGAAAGCAAAAAGCAAACTAGTCTGAAAAATGTTTAACCAAGGAAAAATTTGAACTACAACAATTACATGATAAGGAAAACTTTTTTGCACATCAATGAATGCATTGCTCCTGTTTATTTTCAAAGTGATATACCTTTTGGGTTTTTAAAAGCACCGAAATTTGAATGAGAGTTATGATTACACTTACATCTTTTGTTTTCTTATCAAACCAGTGTGATATGTCTTTCCCTGCTGCTTCAATGATGGGCTTCAAAAGAACATCTCCTTTGAAATTGAAAAACAAAGCATTGAAGGAACAAGTACTTTAGACAACCATTACTTGTACATTTCTGGATTTTCAAAGGAGACTAGATTCTCTTGCAACAACTGCTCTCTGAAATATCCAATTTTGGGGAAAGGCACAGTGCTTGGATTTAATTGTTTCTACCTACCCAATAGGCTTTTTACAAAGTAGCATCATTTATAATTACAACAAAGATCAAAAGGCTTTTTTATTTCTCAGAATTTCTCTTAAGAGACAATTGGCAAAATCTGCCTAACACTCATAATAACTAAAACAAGGAATGACCAAAAATGATCTAAAATTACCTGTAAAATGACCTGAAATGGGCTACAAATTACAGTAATCTAAAATGACCTAAAATGAGCTACAACAGTACATGTATCTAAAATAAATGTAGACATCTCTAATCATGCTCCTAATTAATTAACTAAAACAGACAAACTGGTACAGGTAATTACTGCACCAATCAAATTAAGCTGCATTGTTGGATAAATTCACATTATCTTTACACTGTCAACTCTGCACCAATTAAACCTACATTGCCGGGCAAATTCAAGATTTTTGTGCTGTCAACTCCACGTCAATCATGATGCGTTGCTGTGCAAATTAAAAAATTTTCCGCTGTCAGCTCTATGCCAATGACAAATGTATTGCCAGGGGAACAGATTTTTTACGCACTGTCATGAATCTCCACGACAAGAAGGCTTATGTGACATGCTAATTCTGCAGTTTGTCAAGTGAATGTTATAATTAGTTTATGTGATTGTTACAAATACCTTTCAACACTAAAATCATGCCCTCTCCCAATAAAAGAAATTCAATTGTCTCAATATGTCTCTCATGAGAAGAGGGCATTCATTTTTTCCTATCTTCCCCCTGACCCTCCCCCCCCCCCCCACCCCCCCAACAACAAACGCCTGTTAGTAAAACCAAGGAACCGTTGTAGCTCATCTTAGGTCACTTTAGATCATTTAGGTAGATATAAAACCATCTATTAAATCGGATCACTCTGCGATAACATTACTGATTAATGGTGTGGATGATAGTGAAGGCGGTCCATGGTCCAAGCTTTTGGAAATTTAATTCTACGGTAGTAAATGACAGCAATTATCGCAATCTTCTTGATGAAAATATTAAAAACTGGCTTGAAGAATTTAAAGAGGTTGTGGATAAGCGGGTCCTTTGGGATTTGTTAAAATATAAAATGTGACAGCTAGCCATTAATTATAGCAAAAAATGCTCAGTGTAGGAAAGCTAAGGTCAAAGAGTTGGAAGAAAAAATACAGAACTGTACCAAAAATTGTGAAATTGACCCTTCGAAGAGCTGGAATGTTTTAACAAGCAGAATACGATGAACTCTATGATTATATTACTCAGGGTGCTATTATCCGTTCCCATGCAAATTGGTATAAAAAAGGGTGAAAAAAATAACAAATACCGGTAGGTCATTCCTTGTTAGACCAATTACAACCTAACATTATACCATTCCCCAAAAATGACTCGTTTACCCTGCACTTGGAATTTTACACGAAGAGGGTTGTTCTTCACATAAGTAACATATTATACAGCTAAGCATGGGATGTCATAATGTTGACAAGAGCTGCATGTGATCAATTCATCTTATTGTTGTGGTTTTCCTTAATGTCATGGCTGATGCACAAATATGCCAGTTTAACTTTCATTTGTCGTTCACAGTGTACCATTCATAATCACAATATGGAAATATAACTTCCAGACCAAAGGCTCGAAATGTCAACTTATTGGTAACCGGTCGATCTGCCCCACGGATTGTCTGAGCACATATTTTAATAATGATAATGAGCACTCATTTCAATGATTTGGTCTAGCACTGACTTTAGGGGCGAAAATTTAGGGTAAGGATTGGTTTGCTATCAAGATTCGTCAGAATACTGTGGGGAGGATCGACTCTGGGGCGGAACGACCTGTTTTCATATCTATCTATTAATATACATGTACAAATGACAACTATAACTGTAAACTGTTACCTGCGTTTTTTTCACAGAGTGGTGTAAGGTCATAAACCCTGCCCAAAAAAGACACCCATAAGTCCTTTAAGGTATTGTGAATGCTCACTTCGTTTGGCGTGTAGTACTTTGGCCGTTTTGAGTTTTTTCCCGGCATATTTCAGGTCACTTGCAAGGTCTTAAAACTTCACCGCCCCTCTGTTGAAGGCTTCTACTAAGCAACCAGTTGATAAGGAACGTTCAGGGAAGGTTTACGACATACAAACGACATACGCGGGTAGTTGCTGACCAAGTTCATTGCTGCTTCGTATTCGAAGACAGCTCACAGAATTTTTGTGTCTCAGCACGCAGAATGGGTGAAAAGTGTGTTGGGCCACCATTTCTTAGTGACTTCTTGACGTTGGTAACTTTTGAGTCTTTTTAGAGACCCTGCTCTTCGTTAGCAATACGTAAGTATGTTAGTCACGTACTTAGCACCGGTGGCTCAGTTGGTTGAGCACGGGCTGTCACGCGGGAGGTCGTTAGTTCAACTCCGGCCGGACCAACACTCAGGGTCTTTAAATAACTGAGGAGAAAGTGCTGCCTTTGTAATTACATCTGCAAATGGTTAGACTCTCTAGTCTTCTCGGATAAGGACGATAAGCGGGAGGTCCCGTCTCACAACCCTTCAATGTTCATAATCCTGTGGGACGTAAAAGAACCCGTACACTTGTCGTAAAGAGTAGGGCATGTAGTTCACGGTGTTGTGGTCTGTCTTCTGTGATTTACCATGGTTTGGAGGGTAAATGCTCGGAGATATTAGCTACACCAAGCTACTCTAAAATCCGAGGGTAAATAAAGATATATGATATGATATATGAGTTTGTACATGTATTAAACACTAAACCTTTGTTTTAAGAGCAATATCCAGGGCGTAACTAATCGATATTCTCGATACTCGATAAAAATCGATAGTAATCGATTGAAATCGATTGTAATTTATCGATTAATATCGAAAATCGATTGAAGTCGATCGGTCAACTTTTTGTGATTATCGATTTATCGATTTCTGTAATTGAACGATCGATTTTATCGATTTGATCGAAAAAGATGGGAAGCTCTCAAGGTAGGAAATGCCTCAGTTGCGATCCATTATTATTTTATTACTTAAATTGTTTCCGACTGTTCCTCTCTTGATTACACTAATTCGCAAATACATAGACCAAATGCATAAATGGCGGTCAAAAAAATATTCCTTTGTTTATGTGCTAATTAAGACTCACTAGCCTCGTTTGCATGTACAAAATACAAAAGAAATATTGCTTGAGAGCGAGGCTAGTGAGTCTAATTAGCACATAAACAAAAGAATACATTTTTGGCCTCCATTTATGCATTCGGTCTATATGGGAGAAAATAACACAGTTCTACCACTCAATAAATACACACATGTGCCGCTCGCTAGTTCAGCTTCGATGAAGAAAAAATTAGTGACTAGCCAAATTTTGTGATTATCGATTATTATAACTAATCAATCAACAAATATTTGAGTATTATTGAGTACTATCGATTTAATCGATTACGTTTTTGATGATCGATTTCGATTGATTTAATAGGTACCCCCTGCAATATCGCAGCATGGCTGAGACAAATGAAGTCTTATATTGGCCTATAATACTTTGAAAATTCGATAAACCATTATCTATTTGTCAATAAAAATAATGAAATGAATGTCAACAATAAACTAAGGATTAGAATTGCATTGGACATGCAAGCGATATTTTTTCTTAACTCACCAGTGTTTTCAATGGGATTAATGTATGATTAGTACAATCCTGAAGTGGGCATTTGCTGTGCATCTTTAAGCTGTTGTAAGCTTAGAATATAACAAAATTAGAAATTTAGCGATCAACCGCAATACCATCGACAACAATTCTTAAGTAATTATTAATGTCGCAAAATGTTTTTGTTTGAGGATTTCTTGGCAGTTTTTTGGTTTATCTCTTTTACTCCAGAAGGACAGCAGGTACAAAATGTCATGTCACAGGTCATTGTTTTACCAATACAGAAAGTATCCTAAACATTCCTAAAAACTAACCTGAAACAACTGCCTGTGACCTGTGTTTTATACCTGCCGCTAGAGGGGTTCCCCACTGATGACTAACACTCAAATAATAGTAGAAAAAATGGTCAAAAAAGTGGCTTTTGAATACTTATATTCAGCAAAATAATTTATGAGAAACATCAAAACCTCTCCATTCCCATTTTACCCGGGACTGTCCCGGTTTAGACTTTGTTGTCCTGCTGTCCCGTTTTCCGTATAATCATAACAATTAAAATTTTCTCAAATTTGATTGGTAACAGGACTTCGTGGCGTCCAATTTGGTCTGTAATCATACTTGTGATTAAACAAATCAGACTTCTGCTACGCCGTCGTCCGATTTTGTTAATCACTCGTATGATTACAGACCAAATTGGACTCCACTCTGTCCTACTACATGTACCATTATATACATGTATTTTGATAGTTGTTATTTTTAACTATGGCTAACATGCAAATGCGACTTCTGGACCCATGCCATACGTACAGTTCTTTTGTGCTTTTTAGCTTCTAGTGACGCTGATGCAGCAGTCCTTATTCCATAGTCTGTTATTATGTGGCATCATTCAGAATCAGCCTACAATTTGAATTTTCACTCTGTTGAAGTTGTCTGATGCTCTTATACCATAAGTCAGCAGGCAGCTTTTAGTCAGTCCTGTGCAACGCCTAAACAATTCTTGCTCAAAATGTGTCTTAACATCAATCTGTGATTCTTTGATTGTTTTATTACTATGCAAGCCCCTGAGTTGAAATTCCTACCCCTCCGTTTAATCCTTTCCCTCATGCAGACTCTTACGAATGGTACTTAATAGGTTCTACTTTCTCTGCCTTGTGATTTTTCTTGTCAACAGGGCTGGCTCTGGGGTTGACGCTGTTAGGTGTACTGTTTAAATTCCTTGGTGCCCAGACTCAGAATTGCTCAAGAAATCCTGGGAGTGCATTTAAAGCTACACAAATTTGACCATTTTAAAGGTCGGAACACAAACTCTTCCTTTTCTTTCTTCAGATAATTTATTTAAGATGGCAATGCGGGATTTAGTTGAGGGTGAGTGTGGAAGTGCCAATCCTTTGATGAAACTGGTGACACATTTCACTCAAGATCAGTCATTTCAACAGGTATACATACAGTATGTGGTGTGTTACAGCTTGAATAAATAAATTATTTGTACGTAACATTTCATGAAAAGCAGCCGCTTAGGATTAATATACAAGCTAGTACAAATATGACATTTGTGAAATTGCAAGAAAAGCATAGAATTGGTATCAAAGGCAACATTTCACAGATACAGTATGTGCATGAATATTATAATTACATGTAGTGTTTCAAGTGGGAGGGATAAATGGGGGATTTTCAACTCAAGTAAGCAATTTTGTGCACTTAAGAGAGTGTATGAATTCAATGGTCACTGAGAGTAGGAGTCCTTTTTTAGATGTTTCTCCGCATTTTCAAATAATGCAATGCCATTGATTAATTAACATTTTAAAGTGTACAGTACATTCTCTTTGTTTTCCTCTACATTTTTGCTTTGCCTGATAACCTCTTCAGTCAATCAATGGTTGTAATAAATTAAATATAATGTCACATTAAGGCCACATTGGTGTCTGTAAACAAAGAAACAGCACTGCCTCACTGGTGTAATCATCTTGACATTAATTATTATCATGATAAAAAATTTTGAAATACAAGACAGTAGATGGAAGGAGAATTAAAGGTGTATCCTTTAGAATGTTCTTTCTTTGGACCTACATGTAAACTAAGTTTAAATAATTATTCTGTCTGTACACCATTTTGAGAAAGCTTGAGAATTTTGTGGCCTTAATCCTTTGGAGTATATCAAGAACTGACTTAGGGCAATTTACATATTATAATTATCAATTAATATCCTCATTTGCAAGTTTAAATAATCAAATTGGAGAACCTGCTGTATATAAAGTCTTTGAATTTGGCCATTTTGGTGCATCACCTGGCTTCAGTATCACTGTTTTTTGCCTTTAAGAGAATTAATAATATTAATTACACTCACCATTGCCATCAACTTCTGAAATAAAGGAAATCCCCTCTGAAAGTTCTCACTGATTAATAATATTCTGGCTTTCGATAGGAGGGTCTTGTTCATGAAAGGTTTGGACATCAGATAGACTTGGTAAGGTTTTTAAAAAAATTAGCAATGTTGAACATATAGTTAATTGTGCACATTTATGTAAAATTAAATGGATCACTGACAGAGGTACTGTATGTACATATAATTATAATATATAGATTTAGCCAAGTCTGAAAGTGGAGCTCCCGTTTCTAACCCCAGAAAGCAATCTAGTGTTTATGGAAAAAATTATGCTTCTGCATAAAGTATTATTAATTGTCATTAGTGTGTACAGTAATTACAGTGATCAAACAGATCAAACACCTCTGATCTGACAGCAGTAAATAATCAAGCCTTGCAAACAATAACTAACAATTTTAATCAACAACTAAAACTGCAATTATATGCATAGTAATCTCTTTCACAACATTTTCCGTTTGACTCACAATCTGTACTCGATCTTACCCTCTCTCTTCGGGTCAGAACAACTGCAAAAGTCAACCTAAAGTGTAGTAAATTTGTTTACTCGACTTCAATTTCACAGTCAAACAAAGCAGCTCGCAACTGGACACCCATTTCACACAAAAAGCCTATACGTGTGATTGTTGAAATATGTCAGAATCTCTGTCAACACAGAATTGCAAAGGTTTTCAGGACTTTTTTAGCTAGTTTTAGAAAATATGTGAGGCAGCAAGGCATATAATCTTGTTATTAAAGAAGGAAAACATTAAGCTTATACCGGCATGATAGCTAACCATTGTAAATAAGTGTTTTGTCTCTCGCTCTATTTCTCTCAATCAGCTTTACGTTGATTTTCATTGAAATTTTCTCTTGTTGTCCTTCCTTAATTGGCTTCTCTCGAGGATTTCTTTGCTTAAATTTCTCAAATTTTGTCTCCTCTTCAGTCCCGTGCTCTTTCCTGTTGCTTGTCACTAAATATATATATGATTTCTCACCAGAAAAACTTGGTTTGCCAAATGCAACGCTGCCACGCGATTTCCCGCGAAGGAAAATTGCCCAGACACTCCCGTCCACAGAGGCTGTCTTGCCTCCCCACCTCCACCCGGACAGTCTGTATGGGCAGACAGACAAGCGGACAGACGTGGCATCATAACCAAAATTCTCACATGGATAGATTTCCCAAAAAATCTTACCTATGATGCTCCGCTAGTGCGCTTTTCGCGCCTGAGCTCTGCTATAAACATTTCAGTCTAAGTTCACTAAATCTTCTTGATGTATACTTTTTCAGGATGAACAGGCTTTCCATGAGACTTCCCAAGATGAGGTATTTATTATTTTTAATGACCAATAAATTAATTATATCTTTTGTATCTTTTGCAAATGAAAACATACACCTCTTCCTAGTCATGTTTTATCATGAGCTATAAATATAAGTATGAAAAAGAAAGAACTGAAAGACAGGTTGTGCATGTTTGTTAACCTTGGTGAGTGAATTGAAGACATTGATTTTTTGAGGGTTGTTGTTGTTGTTATTTATTTGTATAGCAGGTTGAAGTTTTGGCAGCTATTCAGCTGATGTGGACCTGCTATACCCACCAACCCATATACACATAGAGAACAGCCGCAACACCAGAAACTTCATCCCCTACTCTTCTCGAATAGTGTGTGGGTTCTTTAACGTCCCACATGGAACTAATTAACATGGAAGTTATTTGAGAGAAGGGACCTATGGCTTATCGTCCTTATCCGAGAAGACTTGAAAGTCTAACCATTTGCGGATGTAATTACAAAGGCAGCGCTTTCTCCTCATTTATTTAAAGACCCTGAGTGTTGGTCCGGCCAGAGTCAAACTCATGACCTCCCGCATGGCAGCCCGGTGCTCAACCAACTGAGCCACCGGTGCGCGGTGGGTCGGGATTAACTCAGAAAAAATTCGAGTGCACCTTTGAAGTCAAACCTACATGTACAACCTTCCAATTACTAGAAGGAAGTTTAAGAAACAATGACGGCTAGGCCTATGACAACACAACAAAACAATAATATCATTGGTTATAAAGAGCATAAAATAATAATTGTGCTGCATGTGCAGCACAGATTTTAGCAAGTATGTTTCCGGTGATTTGCATAATGACAATTTGAAATCACCAAATTTGAGGTTATGACAACAACGCAAGCGTGCAACAAAGAATCTTTCATTCCCTCTTTTCACTCTGAAACCACTCGTACCAATATATTCTTAGGATACTTCACTCATATTGTAGGATGTGAATGAGACTGAGTAATCGTGAAAGACTTATGTAGAGCCAAGTTATATTTTGAGGTGACATTTTTGTTGACTGTCGTAGATCTTAAGGTCCCTAGTATAAGGATGCTCTACCACCAGTTCATGTAACAGTAAATTTTATTACCCCACCTGCATACACCTTATTCCAAAATGGCAGCCATTTGGTATTCTTTTGTTTCCTTGCAAATTGACCTTGCTTTCAAACATAAAATACAAAAAGGAGAATATTTAACCTTGAACGAGGCCAAAAGGGCCAAGTTGCAATCAAACAAAAGAATATCAAAATGGCGCCATTTTGGAATAAGGTGTATACTGCTAGGATCTAAACTGTGGAAATGTCAGAGCATTTTGGCAAATTATAATTGTAGTGAAAAATTTTATAATTGAGCAGGAAGGCATCCTCTGTAATTTTAAAATTCTGAAAGAGACTTTGAGTATTTTACGTGCATGTACAGCAGTGCATGCTGTTAACAGAAGTAAATTATTTTGATGTCAAGGATGCTCTAAATTGCAGTTCCTGAATAGACAGGATTTTACATTTACCTCGGCTTATTTCACGTCTTGTCTTATGCTTGATTTTACAGTAAAGTAATAAAGGTGGAGTACTTGTGGAAACAGGGGGCTCAAGGAAGGGTCCAAACCATTGAATCTCTAAGAACTTGATGAATTTTCTAAATTGTGCAACGTGATTAATGTTGCCTCAGATGACAAGCTTTTTCCTATTTTTCACCCAAGTCTCATCTAGAACACTGCCTAATTTGAAACATAAGAAATAGGGGTAAACTTAGGGCCAAGTCATTTGAACCAGGGTACATGTAAGAGCCGGCCTGTTCCCAAAGTGGTTTGGGTGTTGACCCCCCCAAAAAAAACATTCATAGTGTACATGTATTTCAATTTGTTTGATTTCAGCTGGTATCTGAATTTCTCCATGATCCAAGAACACATGCACCACCACAATCTTTTCGCATGGGTGATTTATTGCATGAAATGCAGGAAATCGAGCAGAGGAATGCGCATCACACTCCTGTTAGAGGTGCACTGTAGTCACAATACTTGAATAATTTTATAATGAAGATCCAGAAATTATCATGTTAATATCCCTCTAAGATCTTGACTCAATCCTCAACTATCCTAAAGGATCTTAGCGAAGATCCTTTCAAGAAAGGGTGCAATGGAAGTAATTTTAGCAGCTTGCCCTTTCATGTATTTATGAAATGGTAATTTATTGGGAACAATATGACACAATAAATAAAGCATTAATAGACCTTTTTGCAGATACGGCGGCCATTTTGATTTCTATTGTTTCAACTACTTACTATGGGATGCCCAGGGGGCAAATACATATTAATTTGCCTCCTGAGCGTCCCATAATGTCTTTCGAAACAATAGAAATCAAAATGGCCGCCGTATTGGTAAAAAGGTCTATTGAAGATTGTATGACATAATGGCAACTAAAAAGTAATGCAGTGCATGTTAAAAGTTGAAAAAAATTGCTTTCTGGTCCAGGCGTACAAGCGTACGTTACTTCTATCCGCTTACCCATAATGATGATAAGGCTACTGTAGTAAAGATCGGAATCCACTAGCCCACTAGTAAAAACCGCCAGCCCCAGGCTATCAGACATGACTTCCTTTGCATGCTGTTTTAAAATCATTGCAGGATCCTTGTTCCATCTTTAGGGAATCTCAAAGGATCCTGTATTTGTTCAGTCTTTGAACCCAAGATCTTTGAAGATAGTCTGAGGCTATTCACCAGGCCTAATTCTAATTGGGTTTTTTTTTTTTCATTATTTAGCTCCTGGTATTGCTGATCTTGCATCCAGTGAATGGGCGGCAGAGTACATGTCAGCCGAAGTCCAAAGAGCTGAAGGCAAGCTTGACAAAATGTTATTTTCATGTTCCAACAGTAGAATGTTTTTGGTGATTAAGGCGGGCATACAACAATCACCAGATCTCCGACAGAACAATCGCAATAATTGGATGCAATAAAACCAAGTTCCTGCCGTTGGTCAACGGTGCCATTCCCAGGCCCCTGGTTTTTGTAAAGTAAATATTTTTCAAGTGCATATATTTTGTTTCAACTTAAATGGAATCAGATGAAAGTTTACAATACTGAGAGCTACTGTACGTGTTAAAAAATTTTGTGATAATGTAAAGAGTAGACAGTTGTGAAGATTTTCGTTTTTTTTATACTGTGTTCTCATAACTGGTAAACATGCATTGTCCACAATTGCTCCATGGTGAAATACACATCTGTTCACTCCCACCCTTTGTCTTCCAAATGTTTCAGCAAACACATTGAAATTTATTTACTGATAGAGTGATTTCACCACTATACAAGTGTATTGGCGGTTAAATTAAACAATGTATGAAAATTTAGTGAAACGAATTTTCTTTTTGTTAGCCAATGAGATATGGCTGAACTTACTTCTTAAACTTCCAGACAACAGTGACGTAAGATCTGATTCTGAACTGGTGATTGTTCGCTAATCATACGTCCAAAAAAAAAAATGCTTTTTCAAGTCTTTCTCGACTTCCTTTGATCTGGTCAACCATCGTACTCTTCTTTGTAAACTCAGTGTGAATGGTTGTTCGATCTTCACTAGCACTCGAGTGGTTTGGCTCATATCTAAAAAACGCTTTTCAAACGAGCTCGAAAAATCTCATCTCAAGTGACAAGCCTACACAACGCCTTAACTTTTTTTTCATCTAGCTACGTTTGCGTATCGCGTGAAAGCGCACGAACTAAAAACCAACACTAATTCATAAAGTTCATGATACTAAGAACAAATCGCAACATCGATACAAACACTGAACCGCCCAGTAGAGTGGGAACGAGCTAATTTCTTACGTATCCTTTATTGATATGTTAATGAAAAGTCTCCCTTTCTCTAGTATAGGCCGCTAAAGGACCCCGCTCAAGACACAAGTCTACAGAAATAACGCCTTAGCTAGCAGTCAGATATAATTTTTTGCATCTAAGTTTGCGGATCGTGTGGAGGCGATATAAAGTTCATGATCGCAACATCAATACAAACATATTCTCGTCACCAGAGCCTCGGATCGACCCAAGGCTCTGGGAAACTCTATGTTGGACAACATGCGCCGTAGGGTTCTTATAGCCAAAAATTGACTATTTGAACCTTACAGCGCCTGCTCACTCCTCATGCTAACATGAATGCACCAATCAGAGACGCTGTTCATTGTTCTTCACGAAAACCAATGAGAAGACACTTTGTTTCAGGGTTCCCCAGAGCTCTTCCCTCCCTCAGTCAAGAGAAGAGCTCTGGGGTCGAGATTGATACAAACATTGAACCGCCCAGTAGAGTGGGAACGAGCTAAATTTTTAACGTATCCTTTATGGATATGTTAATGAAAAGTCTCACTTTCTTTGGTATAGGCTGCTCAAGGACCCCGCTCAAGATACAAGTTTACAGAAATAACGCCTCAGCTAGCCGTCACAGATTTTTTCTGTGAGGTTCGACAAGGACTTTTAAACAATTCAGTTTTAAAGCTTACATATGAATCGTAGGCGAACTGACATATTGAACGTAGGCGAACCGACATTATACGTAGGCGAACAGACAGTAGGCGAAACGACCCGTAGGCGAAATGACCGGTTACCCTTTCTGATCCCCTTCTGATCCCCTTCAGGTGTCTGTTGGAGTCAAGGAAGCATACTCGGGCCATTGCTCTTTTTACTATTTATCAATCTATCTCCGTCCTTCGAAACAAACTTGACTTTGTTTGCGGATGACACTTACCGTACTCATATCTGGTGCCACTTTGCAGGACGTGGAGTTGAAAATGAGCCAACTCTCTGCTGATGTAAGGCGCATGGGCAAACCTAAATCGTATGGATCTAAATGCTTCTAAAACTAAATCTCTGTTGCTCGCGTCCCATCAGAAACTCCGATCTTTGGGAAGACAATCCCTTCTTGTGACTATTGATGACACTGTTGTTGAGCAAGTTCATCTTGCTAAAATTCTTGGAGTGTTATTCGACGACCAACTTTCCTGGGAGCAGCACATCGATGATTTGTGTAAGAGACTTAACAGTCGCCTCTCGCTTTTACGTAGAATAAATCCTTATCCTGCACTTGAAGGATCCCGTTTCATTTTTATAACTCGTCTACTCACAGTCATCTCCTCTATTGTTCTAGTGCTTTGGGCAACAGTTCCCTAACTTCAATTCTTCGGCTTCTCCGTGTTCAGAAACGCGCCGCTCGGGTTATCCTTAATGCCGATCTTTCTACGCCTTCTATTACTCTTTTTTCGAAACTCAAATGCATGGATCCGAATAATTGGAGGATTAATTACTGCAGCTAGTATTTTCTATTTTTCTTAATCCAGATGCTCCTGTCCGTCCTAAATTTAAGTTTTCATTTCTATTTGGCTCTCGATCGACTGCTATAACGATGGGCTTATAACGTCTCACAACTTAGAAGTCCCTCGTCCCAGGACGAACTCTTGTTTAACGCACTTTTGCCTATTCCGCTTCGGTACCGTTTGACGCAGCCCTTAAGCAGCGTATTACCTGTCCCAATGAGTCAACTATTGCCCTCTCTTACGTCTCACTTTCATTAGAGAGCTTTAGATTCTAGGACGAGGACGAGAGTACGAGTACGAGATTTTCTCATAGAACAACAGTGAGCGCGCGCAAACCAGCGTCATTTTGGCGGGAAAACCGTGATACCGTCGTCATTTTAGTACGAGGTTTTGCAACAATGTCGTCGCGTCAAAACAAGTCAACAACACGGTAGCAGTTTTGGCATTTTTCAATCAGCAAAAAGGCTCAGTTACCAGCAATAAGAATACAGTAACTGAGCAACCTATACTGCAAAGAAATGGCAAGATTAATCGCACGGGTTATAAATTTGCTAAATATTTTCGCTAAAAACAGACTGTCAGAACTCGTACTCGTTCTCGCCCTCGTCCTAAAATCTAAAGGTCTCTAATAATAAAGCATAAGCTTCGTACTTAATTCCTTGCGAAGCTTATCACTGTTTCACACTTGGCAGCGGAATTCTGTTGTTTCCGATGTCGATATTTCCTTTACTGTCGCTGCACTTTTGGATAATTGCGACGGCGCGTTTTGTACATTTTTATATACATGGTTAACATTTATTCATTTTAGACATTTTTCTTATACATTATTTCTGTCATTTTTCTTTGTAAAATGTTGTTTGTCTTTGTTATTCTACGTTGCTATTCTTACTTTTCAATTATATTTTGTTACTCCTAGTATGTCAATTAAGCGTACATATCTGTATCTTGTATATATTTTACTCTTTTGTATGTTTTTAGTGTTAAGTCGCCCAATTAATTATTATTTTGTAAAATAAATGCCATTATATACCCTATGTGCCCTATGCAGCTTGACTATTAGCTCTTAAGATATGTAATTCAATCGTTGCAGAGTGGTCAAAAGAATATGAAAATGGAAGGAGATTACAGCCAGTTGCAGGTTCGTTACAGTAATCATTATAATGGTCCAAGTTTGTTTTGGTTTTTGCAATCAGTGGGCAAGAAGCTTGACTGTGAAGGTTTCAAAAGGTGATGTCATTAATTTCTTCCTTTTTCAGGTGTTCATAACGTTCCAACAAAGTGGGCTGACGAATATTTAGAACATATAAGGTATGTGAAATGGAGCCTGAAAAAGAAGCAAACATGTCACCGACAATACCACGTTATTGGCTGCCCAATGGATGGGTTCTTCTGTTCTGTCGGTTGGCAGAGTTGATGAACAAAGATAATGAAGTAATGTATG